>NW_027521293.1:0-99156 GCF_052094955.1 Ictidomys tridecemlineatus
GAGAGCAGAGGTTGGAGACTGGGGTGTAGAAGGTCTCTTACAGGGAACAGAGTTTGGAGACGTACGTGAAGATGAATTTTTACAGAGAGCAGAGTTTGGACATGATGTGCAGAAGGACAGTTACAGAGAGCAGAGCTTGGAGACTGGGGTGCAGAAGCAGTGTTGCAGAGAGCAGAGTTTGGAGACTGTGGTGAAGAAGTATCGATGCAGAGAGCAGAGGTTGAAGACTGAGTTGCAAAAGGATCCCTACAGAGAGCAGAGATTAGAGACTGGGGTGCAGCAGGACAGTTGCAGAGAGCACTGTTTGGAGACTGGGGTGAAGAAGGACTGTAGCAGAGATCAGACGTTGGAGACTGGGTTGCAGAAGGATCATTGCAGAGAGCAGAGTTTGGGACTGGGTTGTAGAAGGACTGTAGCAGAGAGAAGAGGTTGGAGACTCGGGTGCAGAAGGACTGTTGCAGAGAGCAGAGGTTGGAGAGTGAATTGAAGAAGGACTGTTACAGAGAGCAGAGGTTGGAGACTTGGGTGCAGAATAACTGATATCGAAAGTAGAGTTTGGAGTCTCCAGTGCAGAAAACCCATTACAGACAGCAGAGGTTGGAGACTGAAGTACAGAAGGACTGTTACAGAGAGCAGAGTTTGGAGCCTGGGGTGTACAAGGACTTTTGCTTAGAACAGAGGTTGGAGACTGGGGTGCAGAAGGACTGTTGCAGAGAGCAGAATTTGGAGACTGAGATGCAGAAGGATCATTGCAGAGAGCAGAGTTTTCAGACTGAGGTGCAGAAGGACTGTTACAGAGAGCAGATGTGAAAGACTGGGGTGTACAAGGACTGTTGCAGAGAGTAGCAGTTGGAGAATGGCGTCCAGAAGGACTGTTGCCAAGAGCAGAGGTTGGAAACTGGGGTGGAGATGAACAGCTGCAGAGAGTAGAGGTTAGAGATTGAGGTGCAGAAGGACTGTTACAGAGAGCAGACGTTGGAGACTGGGGTGCAGAAGGACTGATATAGAAAGCAGATGTTGGTGACCTGGGTGCAGAAGGACTGTTGCAGAGAGCAGAGGTTGGAGACTGAGGTGGAGAAGGACTGTTGCAGAGAGCAGATGTTGGAGACTGGGGTGCAGAAGGACTGTTGCAGAGAGCAGAGATTGCAGACTGGCGTGAAGAAGGACTATTGCATAGAGCAGAGGTTGCAGACTAAGGTACAGAAGGACTGTTACAGAGAGCAGAGTTTGGACAATGTGGGGCAGAAAGACTGATACATAAAGCAGAGTTTGGAGACTGGGCTTCAGAAGAACCCTTACAGAGAACAGAGGTTGGAAAATGTGGTACAGAAGGACTGTTACAGAGAGCAAAGGTTGGAATCTGGGGTGCAGAATAAGTGTTGTAGAGAACAGAGGTTGGAGACTAGGGTGCAGAAGGACCATTGCAGAAAGCAGAGGTCGGAGATTGGGGCACAGATGTACTGTTGCAGAGAGAAGAGGTTGGTGTCTGAGGTGCAGAAAGACTGTTACAGAGAGCAGAGGTTCAAGACCGGGGTGCAGAAGGACTGATACAGAAAGGAGAGTTTGGAGACTGGGGTGCAGAAGGACCATTACAGAGAGCAGAGGTTAGAGACTGCAGTACAAAAGTAGTGTTACAGAGAGCAGAGGATGGAGACTGCGGTGGAAAAGGACTGGTACAGAGAGCATATTTTGGAGACTGGCGTGAGGAAGGACTGTTGCAGACAGAAGAGGTTGAAGACTGGGTTGCAGAAGGACTTCTGCAGAGAGCAGAGCTTGCAGAGTGAGGTACAGAAGGACTGTTACAAAGAGAAGAGTTTGGAGACTGTGGTGAAGAAAGACTTATACAGAAACCAGAGTTTGGAGACTTGGGTCCAGAAGGACTTTTACGGAGAACAGAGGTTGAAGACTGCGGTACAGAAGAACTGTTGTAGAAAACAGGTTGGAGACTGGGGTGCAGAAGGAATGTTACAGAGAGAAGCGTTTGGAAACTGGGGTGTAGAAGGATCTTACAGAGAGAAAAATTTGGAGACCGGAGTGCAGAAGGAATTTTGCGGAGAACAGACTTTGGAGACTGGGGTGCAGAAGGATCGTTGAAGAGAGTAGATTATGGAGACTCTGGTATAGAAGGACTGTTCTAGAGAGCAGAGGTTGGAGACTGGGGTGCAGAAGCACTCTTGCAGATAGCAGTTGTTGAAGACTGATGTTCAGAAAAACTGTTACAGAGAGCAGTGTTTGGAGACTGGGGTGCAGGACTGATACTGAGAGCAGAGGTTGGATACTGGGGTGTAGAAGGACTGTTAAAGAGAGCAGAGTTTAGAGACTTGAATGCAGAAGGCCTGTTACAGCGAGGAGAAGTTGTAGACTGGGGTGCAGAAGGCCTCTTACAGAGAACAGATGTTGGAGACTGATGTGCAGAAGGACTATTACAGAGAGCAGAGGTTGGAGCCTGGGGTGCAGAAAGACTGTTGCAGAGTGCAGTGTTTGGAGACTGGGGTGCAGGAGTACTGTTGCAGAGAGCAGAGGTTGGAGACTGGTGTGCAGAAGGACTGTTACAGAGAGCAGAGGTTTAAGCCTGGTGTGCAGAAAGACGGATACAGAAAGCAGAGTTTGAAGACTGGGTAGAGAAAGACTGATAAAGAAAGCTGAGTTTGGAGATGGGGTGCAGAAGGACCCTGACAGATAACTGAGTTTTGAGACAGCGGTTTAGAAGGACTGTTACAGAGAGCAGAGTTTGGAGACTCGGGTGCACAATAAATGTTGTAGAGAAAAAAGGTTGGAGACTCTGGTGCTGAAGGACCATTGCAGAAAGCATATGTTGGAGACTGGGTTTCAGAAGGATCTTACAGAGAGCAGAAGGTGCAGAAGGACTGTTTCAGAGAGCAGAGATTCGATATTGGGGCGCAGAAGGACTGTTGCAGAGAGCAGAGTTTGGAGTCTGAGGTGCAGAAGGACTGTTACAGAGAGCAGAGGTTGGTGACTTCGGTGGAAAAGTACTGTTGCAGAGAGCAGATTTTAGAGACAGGGGTGAGGAAGGACTGTTGCAGAGAGCAGATGTTGCAGAGTGAGGTGCAGAAGGACTGTTACAGAGAGCAGACTTTGGAGACTGTGGTGCAGAAGGACTGATACAGAAAGCAGAGGTTGGAGTCTGGGGTGCAGAAGGACCCTTACAGAGAACAGAGGTTGAAGACAGCGGTACAGAAGAACTGTTGTAGAGAACAAGGTTGGAGACTGGGGTGCAGAGGGACCATTGCAAAGAGCAAACTTTGGAGACTGGGGTGCAGAAGGAATGTTACAGAGAGCAGAGTTTGAAACTTGGGTGCACAAGGATCTTACAGAGAGGAAAGTTTGGAGACTGGGGTGCAGAAGGATTGTTGCAGAGAGCAGACATTGGAGACTGGGGTGAAGAAGGATCGTTGCAGAGAGTAGATTATGGAGACTGGGGTATAGAAGGACTGTTCTAGAGAGCATAGGTTGAAGACTGGGGTGCAGAAAGACTGTTTCAGAGAGCAGTTGTGGCATACTGAGCTGCAGAAAAACTGTTACTGAGAGCATGTTTGAAAACTAAGGTGCAGGACTGATACTGAGACCAGAGTTTGAAGACTGGGGTGCAGAAGGATCTTACAGAGAGCAGAGTTTAGAGACTGAGGTGCAGAAGTACTGCTCAAGAGAGAAGAGTTCAGAGACTTAGGTGCAGAAGGCCTGTTACAAAGAACAGAGGATGGAGATTGAGGTGCAGAAACACTGTTACAGAGATAGATGTTGAATACTGAGGTGCAAAAAGACCATTGCAGAGAGCAGATGTTGGAGACTGAGGTGCAGAAGGACTGTACGGAGTGCAGAGGTTTGAGACTTGGGTGTAAAAGGACTGTTGCAGTGAGCAGAGTTTGGGGATTGGGGTGCCAAAGGACCTTTGCAGAAAGCAGAATTTGGAAACTGAAGTGCAGATTGCCTGTTACAGACAGCAGAGGTTGGAGACTTGAGTGCAGAAGGAATGATAGAGAAAGCAGTGGTTGGAGACTAGGGTTCAGAAAACAGTTACAGAGAGAAAAGTTTGGAAATTGCAGTACATAGGAACTGTTACAGAGAGCAGAGATTGAAGACTGGGGTGGAGAAGGACTGTTGCAGAGATCTGATCTTGTAGACTGGGGTGCAGAAGGACTGTTGTAGAGAGCAGGTTGGAGACTGGGGTGCGGAAGCACTGTTGCAGAGAGTAGGGATTGGAGATTTGGGTGCAGAAGACTGAGGTGAAGAAGGACTGTTGGAGACAACAGAGTTTGGAGCATGGGTGCAGGAGGACTGTTGCAGAGAGCAGAGGTTGAAGACTGATGTGCAGAAGGATTGTTACAGAGAGCAGAGGTTGGAGACTGGGGTGCAGAAGGACTGTTGCAGAATGCAGAGGTTGGAGACTGGGGTACGGAAAAACTGTTGCAGAGAAAGGAGTTTGGAGACTTAGGTGCTAAAGGACCGTTGCTGAGAGCAGCGGTTGGAGACTGTCATGAAGAAGGATTGTTACAGACAAGAGGTTGGAGACTGTGGTGCTGAAGAACTGTTACAGAGAGCAGAGGTTGGAGACTGGGGTGCAGAAAGACTGTTATAGAAAGCAGAGATTGGAGACTTGGGTGCAAAAGGACTGTTGTAGAGAGAAGAGGTTGAAGCTGAGGTGCAGAAGGACTTTTGCAGAGAGCAGAGTTTGGAGATGAGTTTCAGAAGGACTGTTACAGAGAGACGAGTTTGGAGACTGGGGTGCAGAAGAACTGATATAGAAAGAAGAGTTTGGAGACTGCGGTGCAGAAGGACCGTTACAGAGAGCACAAATTGGAGACTGTGGTACAGAAGGACTTTTACAGAGAGCAAAGGTTGCACACTGGGGTGCAGAAGGACTATTGCAGAAAAAAGAGGTTGGAGACTGAGGTGTAGAAAGACCGCTGCATAGAGCAGAGGTTGGAGACTGATGAGCAGAAGCATTGTAACAGAGAATAGAGTTTGGAGACTGGGGTAAAGAAGGACTGTTTCAGAGAGCAGAGGTTTGAAACTGGGTGCAGAAGGATCTTCAAGAGAGCAGAGGTTGGAGACTGGGGTGCAGAAGAACTGTTGCAGAGTTCAGATGTTGGAGACTGGGGTGTAGAAGGATTGTTGCAGAGAGAATAAGCTGGATACTGGGGTACTGAAGGCCTGTTACATAGAGCTGAGTTTGTAGACTTTGGTTCAGGAGGCCTGTTAGAGTAGAGTTTGGAGACTGGGGAGCAGGTGGACTGTTACAGAGAGCAGAGTTTGGATACTGGGTTGCAGAAGGATCTTATATAGAGCAGAGTTTGGAGACTGAAGTGCAATAGGACTGTTACAGAGAGCAGAGGTTGGAGACTGGGGTGCAGAAGGATACTTGAAGAGAGCAGAGTGTTCAGACTGAGGTGCAGAAGGACTGTTGAGAGTGCAGACGTTAAAGACTGGGTTTCAGAAGGACGGTTGCAGTGAGGAGATGTTGGAGGCTGGAGTGCAGAAGGACTCATAGAGAGAGCAGAGGTTAGAGACTGAGGTGCAGAAGGACAGTTACAGACAGTAGAGTTTAGAGACAGAGGTGTAGAGAGACTGTTGAGGAGAGCAGATGTTGGAGACTGGGGTGTACAAGGACTGTTGCAGAGAGCAGAGGTTGGGGACTGGGATTAAGAAGGACTGTTGCAGAGAGCAGAGTTTGGAGACTGATGTGCATAAGTACTGTTTCAGAGAGTAGAGTTATGAGAATGGGTTGAGGAAGGACTGATACGGAAAGGAGACTTTGGAAACTGGGGTGCATAAGGACCGTTACAGAGAACAGAGGTTGGAGACTGCAGTACATAAGGACTGTTACAGAGAGTAGAGTTTGGAGACTAGTGTACAGAAAAACTGTGGCCGAGAGCAGATGGTGGACACTGTAGTGCAGAAGGACTGTTGCAGAGATCAGAGGTTGGAGAATGGGGTGCAGAACGACTGTTGCAGAGATCAGAGGTTGGAGACTTGGGTTCAGATGGACTGTCGCAGAGAACAGAGGTTGGAGACTGGGTTGCAGAAGGACCTTTAAAAAGAGCAGAGGTTAGAGACTGGGGTGCAGCATGACAGTTGCAGAGAGCACTGTTTGGAGACTGGGGTGAAAAAGGACTGTAGCAGAGATCAGACGTTGGAGACTGGGTTGCAGGAGGATCATTGCAGAGAGCAGAGTTTGGAGACTGGGGTGTTGAAGGACTGTAACAGAGAGAAAAGGTTGGAGACTGGGGTGCAGAAGGACTGTTGCAGAGAGCAGAGGTTGGAGAGTGAATTGAAGAAGGACTGTTACAGAGAGCAGAGTTTGGAGACTTGGGTGCAGAAGGATCTTACAGAGAGAAGAGTTTGGGTGCAGGAAGACTGTTGCAGAGAGAAGACGTTGGATACTTGGGTGCAGAAGAATCATTGCAGAGAGAACAGGTTAAAAACTGGGGTGCAGAAGGACGGTTACAAAATGCAGAGTTTGAAGCCTGCTGTACAGAAAGACTGTTACAGAGAGCACAGGATGGAGACTGGGGTGCAGAAGGATCATTGGAGAGCGCAGAGGTTAGAGACTGGGGTGCAGAAGGACTGATCCAAAAATCAGAGTTTAAAGATTGGGTTTTACAAGGATCTTACCGAGCGCAGAGTTTGCAGATTGAGGTACAGCAGGACTGTTAGAGAGCACAGAGTTTGAAGACTGAGGTACAGAAGGATCGTTGCAGAGAGCAGAGTTGGAGACTGTGTTGCAGAAGGATCGTTACAGAGAGCAGAGTTTGGAGACTGGGGTGCAGAAGGACTGTTAAAGAGAGCACAAGTTGGAGACTTGGATGCAGAAATAATTTTGCAAAGAGCACAGGTTGGAGACTTTGTTGCAGAAGGAGTGTTGCAGAGAGAAGAGGTCAGAGACTGTGGTGTAGAAGGACTGATATAGAAAGCAAAGGTTGTAGACTGGAGTGGAGAAGGACCCTTACAGAGAGCAGAGTTTGGAGACTGGGGTGCAGAAGGACTCTTAAAGAGAGCAGAGTTTGGAGACGGGGTGGAGAAAAATCGTTACAGAGAGAAAAGTTTGGGGATGGGGTGAAGAAGGCCTTTTACAGAGAGCAGAGGTTGGCGACTGAGGTGCAGAAGGACTGTTGCAGAGAGCAGAGGTTTGAGCCTTAGGTGTAGAAGAACTGCAACAGAGAGCAGAGGTTGGAGACTGGGGTCCAGAAGGACTGATACAAAAAGCACAGTTTGGAGACTGGTGTGCACAATGACAGTTACAGAGAGCAGAGGTTGGAGACAGCAGTACAGAAGGACTGCTACAAGGAGCAGAGTTTGGAGACTGGCGTGGAGAAGGACAGTTACAGAGAGCAGAGGTTAAATACAGGGTTGCATAAGGATCTTACAGAGAGCAGAATTTGGAGACGGAGGTGCAGTTGGACTGTTACAGAAGGAAAAGGTTGGAAATTGGGGTGCAGAAGAATTGTTACAGAGACCAGAGTTTGAAGATTGTGATATAGAAAAACTGTTACAGAGAGCCGAGGTTGTAGACAGGGGTGCAGAAGGAATGTTACAGAGAGCACAGGTTAGAGACTGAGGTGCAGAAGGATAGATACGGAGAGCACAGGTTTGAGACTGGGGTTCATAAGGACTGATATAGAAAGCAGAGTTTGGAGACTGGGGTGCAGAAGGCATGTTACAGAGAGCAGAGGTTGGAGACTACGGTGCAGAAAGACTGTTACAGAGAGCAAATGTTGTAAACTCGAGAGTAGAAGTACTCTTTCAGAGGAAGACGTTGGAGACTGGGGTGCCGCAGGACACTTGCTGAAAGCAGAGGATAAAGAATGTAGTGGAGAAGGAATGTTACAGAGAGCTGAGTTTGGAAACTGGAGTGCAGAAGGATTTTCAGATAGCAGAGTTAGGAGACTGTGGTGCAGAAGGACTGTTGCAGAGAGCATACTTTGGAGACTGGGGTGCAGAAGGACTGTTGCAGAGAGCAGAGGTTGGAGACTGGTGTGCAGAAGGACTGTTGCAGAGAGCAAAGTTTGGAAACTGAGGTGCAGAAGTCCTGTTACATAGAGCAGATGTTGGGACTGAGGTGCAGAAGGATTGTTACAGAGAGCCGAGTTTGGAGACTGGGGTGCAGAAGGACTGTTACAGACAGCAGAGTTTTGAGACTGGGGTGCAGAAAGACTTGAAGAGAACAAAGGTTGGAGACTGGGGTGCCGAAGGACTGTTGAAGAGAACAAAGTTTGGAGACTGGGGTGCAGAAGGACTGTTGCAGAGAGCAGAGGTTGGAGACTGTGGTGGTGAAGGACACTTATATAGAGCAGAAGTTGGAGATTGGGGTGCAGAATAACTGTTATAGACAGCAGTAATTGGAGACTGGGTTTCAGAAGGATCTTACAAAGAGCAGAGTTTGGAGACTGAGGTGCAGGTGGAGTGTTACAGAGAGCAGTGTTTGGAGACTGAGGTGCAGAAGGATTGTTACAGATCAGAGGTTGGAGACTGAGTTTAAAAAGGACTTTTACAGAGAGCAGAGTTTGGAAATTTGGGTGCAGAAGGACCGTTACAGAGAGCAGAGTTTGGAGACTGTGGTATAGGACTGTTACTGAGAAAAGAAGTTGGAGACTGGGGTGCAGAAGGACTCTTACATAGAGTACAGGTTGGAGACTGAGGTGCACAAGGATAGATACAGAGAAAAGAGGTTGGAGACTGGGGTTTATTCAGACTGATACAGAAAGCAGAGTTTGGAGACTGGGGTCTAGAAGGACCGATACAAAGAGCAGAGGTTGGAGACTGCAGTACAGATGGACTATTACATAGAGCAGATCTTGGAGACTGGCGAGCAGAAGGAGTTTTTCAGAGAATCGTGGTATGAGACTGGGGTTAAGAAAGAATGTTACAGAGAGCAGATTTTGGAAACTGGAGTGCAGAAGGATCTTACAGCGAGAGAGGTTGGAGACTATGGTGCAGAAAGACTGTTGCAGAGAGCAGACATTTGATACAGGGGTCCAGAAAAATCGTTGCAGAGAGCAGAGTTTGAAGAATGGGGTGCAGAAGGACTGTTGCAGAGAGCAGATTTTATATACTAAGGTGCAGAATGACTGTTACACAGAGCAGAGTTTGGAGACTGAGGTGCAGAAGGACTGTTACAGAGAGCAGAGGTTGGAGACTGGCATTCAGATGGATCTTACAGAGAGAAGAGTTTGGAGACAGGGGTGCAAAAAGACTGTTGCAGAGAGCAGATGTTGGAGACTGGGGTGGAGAACAATCGTTGCAGAGAGATGAGGTTGGCAACTGAGTTGGAGAAGGCCTGTTACAGAGAGCAGAGTTTGGAGACTGTTGTGCCAAAGGACTGTTACAGAGTGCAGAGTTAAAAGACTGGGTTTCAGAAGGATCTTACAGAGAGCAGAGTTGGGACACTGAGTTGCAGAAGGACTGTTAGAGAGAGCAGATGTAGGAGACTGGGGTGCAGAAGGGTCGTTGCAGAGAGCAGAGTTTTAAGACTGAGGTGCAGAAGAACTATTGCAGAGAGCAGATGTTGAAGACTGGGGTGCAGAAGGACTGTTACAGAGAGCAGATATTTGTAAATAGGTTGCAGAAGGACTGTTATAGAGAGCAGAGGTTGGAGACTGGGATGCAGAACGACTGTTACAGAAAGCAGATGTTGGAGAATGAGGTGCAAAAGTTCTGTTACAGAGAGCAGAGGTTGGAAACTCAGGTGCAGAACAACTATTAAGGAGTGCAGAAGTTTCATACAGGGGTGCCAAAGGATCTTACAGAGAGCAGAATTTGGACCCTGAGGTGCAGAAGACTGTTGCAGAAACCAAATGTTGTAGACTAGGGTGCAGTAGGATCATTGCAGAGAGCAGAGTTTGGAGACTGGGGTGCTGAAGGTTTGTTGCAGAGAGAAGAGGTTGGAGACTGTGGTGCAGAAGGCCTGCTACAGTAACCAGAGTTTGGAGACTGGCGTGCAGAAGGCCTGTAAGTGAGAGGAGAGTTTGGAGACTGGGTTGCAGAAAGACTGTTATAGAGCAGAGTTTGGATACTGGGTTGCTGAAGGATCTTACAGAGAGCAGAGGTTGGACACTGACGTTCAGGTTGACTGTTACAGAGAGCAGTGGTTGGAGACTGGGTTGCAGAAGGATCTTGCAGAGAACAGAGGTTTCAGACTGAGGTGCAGAAGGACTGTTACAGAGAGCAGAGGTTGGAGACTGAAGTGTAGAAGGACTGTTACAGAAAGCAGAGTTTGGAGACTGAGGTCCAGAAACACTGTTACATAAAGCAGAGTTTTGAAATTGGGGTGCAGAAGGACCGTTACAGAGACCAGAGTTTGGAGACTGTTGTATAGAAAGACTTTTACCGAAAGCAGAGGTCGGAGACTGGGGTGCAGATGGAATGTGACAGAGAGCACAGGTTGGAGACTGAGGTGCTGAAGGATAGATACAGAGAGCAGAGTTTTAATACTGGGGTTCAGAAGGACTGATAAAGAAAGTAGATTTTGGAGACTGGGGTGCAGAAGGACCGTTCCGGAGAGCAGAAGTTTGAAACTGCGGTACAGAAGGACTGTTACAGAGAGCAGAGGTTCGATACTGGGGTTCAGATGGACTGTTATAGAGTACAGAGGTTGGAGACCGGGGTGCCCCACCCTCGCAGAAAGCAGAGGTTGGAGACTGCAATGGAGAAGAAATGTTTGGGAGAGCAGATTCTGTAAACTGGAGTGCAGAAAGATCTTACAGAGAGCAGAGGTTGGAGACTGTGGTGCAGAAGAACTGTTGCAGAGAGTAGAGGTTAGAGACTACGGTCTGGAAGTATTGTTGCAGAGAGCAGAGTTTGGAGACTGGGGTGCAGAAGGACTGTTGCAGAGAGCAGAGGTTGGAGACTGGGTGCAGTAAGACTTTTGCAGAGAGAAGAGGATGGAGAATGGAGTGCAGAAAGACTGTTGCAGAGAGTAGAGGTTGGAGACTGGGGTGTAGAAGGACTGTTATAGGAAGATGAGTTTGGAAATTGGGATGCAGAAGGACCATTACAGGGAGCAGAGTTTGGAGACTGAGGTATAAGACTTTTACCGAGAGAAGAGGTTGGAGACTGGGGTGCAGAAGGACTCTTACATAGAGCACAGGTTGGAGACTGAGGTGCAGAAGGATAGATACAGAGAACAGAGGTTGGAGACTTGGTTCCGAAAGACTGATACAGAAAGAAAAGTTTTGAGACTGGGGTGTAGAAGGACCCTTACAAAAAGCAGAGGTTGGACACTGCGGTACAGAAGGACTGTTACAGAGAGCAGAACTCGGAGACTGGGGAGCAGAAGGACTTTTGCCGAAGACAGAGGTTTGAGACTCCAGTGGAGAAGGAATGTTACATAGAGCAGAGTTTGGAAACTAGAGTGCAGAAGAATCTTACAAAGAGAAGAGGTTGGAGACTGTGTTGCAGAAGGACTGTTGCAGAGAGCAGAAGTTGGAGATTGGGGTCCAGAAGGATCGTTGCAGAGAGCACAGTTTTGAGACTGGGGTGCAGAAGGACTGTTCCAGAGAGCATATGTTGGAGACTGGGGTGCAGACGGACTGTGGCAGAGAGCAGATTTTAGAGACTGGGGTGCAGAAGGACTTACACAGAGCAGAGGTTGGAGACTCAGGTGCAGAAGGACTGTTACTGAGAACAGTGTTTGGAGACTGGGGTGTAGAGGACTGTTACAGAGAGCAGAGTTCGGAGCCTGGGGTTCAGATGGATCTCACAGAGAGCAGAGTTTTGAGATTGGGGTGCAAAAGGACTTTTGCAGAGAGAAGATTCTGGAGACTGTGGTGGAGAAGCATTGTTGTAGAGAGAAGAGGTTGGAGACTGGGGTGCAGAAGGTCTGTTTTAGAGAGCAGAGTTTGGAGACTGGGTGGCAAAAGTCATGTTACAGAGAGCAGAATTTGGAGACTGTTGAGCAGAAGGACTGTTACAGAGTGCAGAGTTTAAAGACTGGGTTGTAGAAGGATCTTACAAAGAGCAGAGTTGGGAGAATAAGGTGCAGAAGGACTGTTACAGAGAGAAGAAGTAGGAGACTGTGGTGCAGAAGGGTCCTTGCAGTGAGCAGACTTTTCAGAGTGAGGTGCAAAAGGACTGTTGCAGAGAGCAGATATTCGAGACTGGGGTGTAGAAGGACTTTTGCAGAGAGCAGAGGTTGGAGACTTAGGTGAAGAAGGATCGTTGCAGAGAGCAGAGGTTGGAGACCAGTTGGCAGAAGCACTGTTACAGAGAGCAGAGTTTGAAACTGGGTTGCAGAAGGATCTTACAGATAGCAGAGGTTGCAGACAGGGGTGCAGAAGGATTGTTACAGAGAGAAGAGCTTAGAGACTGTGGTCCAGAAGGACTATTGCAGAGAGCAGACGTTGAAAACCTGGGTTCAGAAAGATTATTGCAGAAAGCAGAGTTGGAGACTGTGGTGTAGAAGGAATGTTGCAGAGAGCAGATGTTGGAGACTGGGGTACAGACGGACTTTTGCAGAGAGCAGAGGTTGGAGACTGGTGTTCAGAAAGACTGTTGCAGAGAGCAGAGGTTGGAGAATGAGGTGCAGAAAAACTGTTACAGAGAGCAGAGGTTGGAGACTGGGGTGCAGAAGGACTGTTACAGAGAGCAGAGGTTGGAGACTGGGGTTCAGATGAATCTTACAGAGAGCAGATTTTGAAGACTGTGGTGTAAGAGGACTGTTGCAGAGAGCAGAGGTTGGAGACTGGTGTGAATTAGAATCCTTGAAGAGAGAAGTGTTTGGAGACTGGGGTGCAGAAGGCCTGTTACAGAGAGCTGTGTTTGGAGACTGGGTTGCAGACGTCCTGTTGCAGAGAGCAGAGGTTGGAGACTGTTGTGCAGAAGGAGGATTACCGAGTGCAGAGTTTAAAGACTGGGTTGCAGAAGGATCTTACAGAGAGCAGAGTTGGGAGACTGAGGTGCAGAAGGTTCGTTGCATACAGCAGAGTTTTCTGACTGAAGTGCAGAATGACTGTTGCAGAGAGCAGATATTGGAGACTGGGGTGCAGAAGGACTGTTGCAGAGAGCAGACATTGGAGACTGGGGTTAAGAAGGATTGTTTCAGAGAGCAGAGGTTGGAGACTGGTGTGCAGAAGGACCGTTACAGAGAGTAGAGTTTGGAGACTGGGATTCAGAAAGATGCTACAGAGAGTAGAGGTTGGAGACTTAAGTGCAGAAGGACCTTTGCAGAGAACAGAGTTTGGAGACTGAGGTGCAGAAGGATAGATACAGAAAACAGCGGTTGGAGACTGCGGTTCAGACAGACTGAAACAGAAAGCAGAGCTTGGAGACTGGGGTGTAGAAGGACCTTTACAAAGAGCACAGGTTGGAGACTGCGGTACAGAAAGACCAGATGTCGGAGACTTGAGAGCAGAAGGACTGTTGCAGAGGACAGAGTTTGGAGACTGGGGTGAAGAAGGAATGTTACACAGAGCAGAGTATGGAATCTGGAGTGCACAAAAATCTTACAAAGAGCAGAGGTTGGAGACTGTGGTGCAGAAGGAATGTTGAAGAGAGCAGATGTTGGAGACTGGGGTCCAGAAGGAGCATTGCAGATAGCAGAGTTTGGAGACTGGGATGTAGAAGGGCTGTTGCAGAGAGAAGATGTTTTAGACTGGGGTGCAGAAGGACTGTTGCAGACAACAGAGGTTAAAGACTGGGATGAAGGAGGGACGATGCAGTGAGCAGAGTTTTCAGACTGAGGTGCAGAAGGACTGTTGCAGAGAGAAGATGTTGGAGACTGGGTACAGAAGGATTGTTGCAGAGTTCAGAGGTTTTTAAAAAAAAAAGTTTTTTTTATTGGTTGTTCACAACGTTACAAAGCTCTTGACATCATATTTCATACATTAGATTAAAGTGGGTTATGAACTCCCAATTTACCCCAAATTCAGATTGCAGAATCACGTCGGTTATACATACACAATTTTACATAATGCCCAATTAGTAATTGTTGTATTCTGCTACCTTTCCTATCCCCTACTATCCCCCCTCCCCTCCCCTCCCTTCTTCTCTCTCTACCCAATCTATTGTAATTCATTTCTCTCCTTGTTTATTTTCCCATTCCCCTCACAACCTCTTATATGTAATTTTGTATAGCAATGAGGGTCTCCCTTCATTTCCATGCAATTTCCCTTTTCTCACCCTTTCCCTCCCATCTCATGACTGTGTTAAATGTTAGTCTTTTTTTCCTGCTCTTCCTCCTTGCTCTGTTCATAGTTGCTCTCATTATATCAAAGAAGACATTTGGTATTTGTTTTTTAGGGATTGACTAGCTTCCCTAAGCATAATCTGCTCTAGTGCCATCAATTTCCCTGCAAATTCTATGATTTTGTCATTTTTAATTGCTGCATAGTACTCCATTGTGTATAGATGCCACATTTTTTTATCCATTCATCTATTGAAGGGTATCAGGGTTGGTTCCACAGTCTAGCAATTGTGAATTGTGCTGCTATGAACATCGATGTGGCAGCATCCCTGTAGCATGCTCATTTAAGGTCTTCAGGGAATAGTCCGAGAAGGGCAATAGCAGGGTCAAATGGTGGTTCCATTCCCAGCTTTCCCAGGAATCTCCAAACTGCTTTCGAAATTGGCCGCACCAATTTGCAGTCCCACCAGCAATGTACAAGAGTACCCTTTTCTCCACATCCACGCCAGCACTTGTTGTTGTTTGACTTCATAGTGGCTGCCAATCTTACTCGAGTGAGATGGTATCTTAGGGTGGTTTTGATTTGCATTTCTCTGACTGCTAGAGATGGTGAGCATTTTTTTATGTACTTTTTGATTGATTGTATGTCCTCTGCTGAGAAGTGTCTGTTCAGATCCTTGGCCAATTTGTTGCTTGGGTTATTTGTTATCTTATTGTCTAATTTTTTGAGTTCTTTGTATACTCTGGATATTAGGGCTCTATCTGAAGTGTGAGGAGTAAAAATTTGTTCCCAGGATGTAGGCTCCCTATTTACCTCTCTTATTGTTTCTGTTGCTGAGAAAAACTTTTTAGTTTAAGTAAGTCCCATTTGTTGATTCTTGTTATTAACTCTTGTGCTATGGGTGTCCTATTAAGGAATTTGGAGCCCGACCCCACAATATATAGATCAGAGCCAACTTTTTCTTCTATCAGACGCAGAGTCTCTCATTTGATATCAAGCTCCTTGATCCACTTAGAGTTAACTTTTGTGCATGGCGAGAGAAAGGGATTCAGTTTCATTTTTTTGCAAATGGATTTCCAGTTTTCCCAACACAATTTGTTGAAGATGCTATCCTTCCTCCATTGCATGCTTTTAGCCCCTTTATCAAATATAAGATAGTTGTAACTTTGTGGATTAGTCTCTTTGTCCTCTATTCTATACCATTGGTCCACTCGCCTGTTTTGGTACCAGTACCATGCTGTTTTTGTCACTATTGCTCTGTAATATAGTTTGAAATCTGGTATCGCTATACCGCCTGATTCACACTTCCTGCTTAAAATTGCTTTTGCTATTCTGGGTCTTTTATTTTTCCATATGAATTTTATGATTGCTTTATCTATTTCTTCAAGAAATGCCATTGGGATTTTGATTGGCATTGCATTAAACCTATGGAGAACTTTTGGTAATATCGCCATTTTGATAATGTTAGTTCTGCCTATTCATGAACAGGGTATATTTTTTCATCTTCTAAGATCTTCTTCTACTTATCTTTTTAGGGTTCTGTAGTTTTCATTGTATAAATATTTCACCTCTTTTGTTAGGTTGATTCCCAAGTATTTTATTTTTTTGGAGGATATCGTGAATGGAGTGTTTTTCCTCATTTCCGTTTCAGAAGTTTTGTCGCTGATATACAGAAATGCCTTTGATTTATGTGTGTTGATTTTATATCCTGCCACTTTGCTGAATTCATTTATTAGTTCTAGTAGTTTCTTTGTAGACCCTTTTGGGTCTTCTAAGTATAGAATCATTTCATCTGCAAATAGTGATAATTTAAGTTCTTCTTTTCCTATTTTTATGCCTTTAATTTCTTTCGTCTGTCTAATTGCTCTGGCCAGTGTTTCGAGAACTATATTGAATAGAAGTGGTGATAGAGGGCATCCCTGTCTTGTTCCAGATTTTAGAGGGAATGCCTTCAACTTTTGTCCATTCAGAATGATGCTAGCTTGAGGCTTAGCATAGATAGCTTTTACAATGTCAAGATACATTCCTGTTATCCCTAGTTTTTCAAGTGCTCTGAACATAAAGGGATGCTGTACTTTGTCGAATGCTTTCTCTGCGTCTATTGAGATGATGATATGGTTCTTATCTTTAAGTCTATTGATGTGGTGAATAACATTTATTGATTTCTGTATATTGAACCAGCCTTGCATACCAGGGATGAATCCTACTTGATCATGGTGCACAATTTTTTTGATGTGTTTTTGTATTCGATTCGCCAAAATTTTATTGAGGATTTTTGCATCTAGGTTCATTAGAGATATTGGTCTGTAGTTTTCTTTCTTTGATGTGTCTTTGTCTGGTTTTGGAATCAGGGTGATGTTGGACTCATAGAATGAATTTGGAAGAGCTCCCTATTTTTCTTTTCCTGAAATAACTTGAAAAGTATTGGTATTAATTCTTCTTTAAAGGTTTTGTAAAACTCCGCTGTATACCCATCCGGTCCTGGGCTTTTCTTGGTTGGTAGTCTTTTGATGGCTTCTTCAATTTCATCCATTGATATTGGTCTGTTCAAATTGTGTGTATCCTCCTGACTCAGTCTGGGCAAATCATATGACTTAAGAAATTTATCGATGTCTTCACTATCTTCTATTTTATTGGAATATAGGTTTTCAAAATAATTTCTTATTGTCTTCTGTATTTCTGTAGCATCTGTTGTGATATTGCCTTTTTCATCCCGTATGTTAGTAATTTGAGTTCTCTCTCTTCTTCTCTTTCTTAGCATGCCTAAAGGTCTGTTGATCTTATTTATTTTTTCAAAGAACCAACTTTTACTTTTGTTAATTTTTTCAATAGTTTCTTTTGTTTCAATTTCATTAATTTCCGCTCTGATTTTAATTATTTCTTGCATTCTGCTACATTTGCTGTTGTTTTGCTCTTCCTTTTCTAGGGCTTTGAGATGAAGTGTGAGCTCATTTATTTGTTGGTTTTTTCTTTTCTTGAGGAATGACCACCAGGCAATGAATTTTCCTCTTAAAACTGCTTTCATTGTGTCCCATAGATTCCGATATGTTGTGTCTGTATTTTCATTTATCTCTAAGAATTTTTTGATTTCCTCCTTTATGTCTTCTGTAACCCATTGATCATTCAGTAACATATTGTTCATTTTCCATGTGATGTAGGATTTTTCCTTCCTTCTTTTATCATCGATTTCCAGTTTCATTCCATTATGATCAGATAAAATGCATGGTATTATCTCCACCCCTTTATATTTACTGAGGGTTGCCCTGTGGCATAATATATGGTCTATTTTTGAGAAGGATCTATGTGCTACTGAGAAAAAAAGTATATCCTTTTGATGATGGTTGATATATTCTATATATGTCAGTTATGTCTAGGTTATTGATTGTGGTATTGAGTTCTATAGTTTCCTTACTCAACTTTTGTTTGGAAGATTTGTCCAATGGTGAGAGAGGTGTATTGAAGTCACCCATAATAATTGTGTTGTGGTCTATTTGATTCTTGAACTTGAGGAGAATTTGTTTTATGAATGTCGCAGAGCCATTATTTGGTGCATAAATATTGATAATTGTTATGTCTTGTTGGTGAATGGTTCCTTTTAACAGTATATAATGTCCTTCTTTATCCCTTTTGATTAACTGAGTCTTAAAGTCGATTTTATTCAATATGAGGATGGCCACCCCTGCTTGCTTATGAGGACCATGGGCGTGGTATATTTTTGCCCATCCTTTAACCTTCAGCCTGTATATGTCTTTTCCAATCAGATGTGTCTCCTGTAGGCAGCATATTGTTGGATTTGTTTCTTTAATCCATGATATCAGCCTATGTCGCTTTATTGAAGAGTTTAAGCCATTAACATTCAGAGATACTATTGATATATGGTTTGTACTTCCATCCATGTTTGATTATTTATCCTTTTTTTAAAAAAAATTTAGTTTGTTTCTCCATGATTATTTTTCCCCTCGCCCTCTGTCTTTACCGAGGCACTTTCCTCTGATGGTTTTGGTTATTGTTTTTCATTTCTTCCTCGTGTAGTGTTTTGCTCAAAATGCTTGCAATGCTGGTTTTCTGGCTGCAAATTATTTTAACTTTTGTTTATCATGAAAGATATTTATTTCGTTGTCCTACCTGAAGCTTAATTTTGCTGGATACAGAATTCTTGTTTGGCATCCATTGTCTTTCAGTGTTTGAAATACATTGTTCCATGACCTTCTTGCTTTCAGTGTCTGTGATGAATAATCCGTTGTTAACCTTATTGGTTTACCCCTGAATGTAATCTGTCTCCTTACTCTTGTAGCTTTTAATATTTTCTCTTTGTTCTGTATATTGGATATCTTCATAACAATGTGTCTTGGGGTTGGTCTACTGTGATTTTGTGTGCTCGTTGTCCTGTATGCATCTTCAATTTGTATATCTGTTTCCTTTTTTATTTCTGGAAAGTTTTCTGTAATTATTTCATTCAGCAGGTTACTCATTCCCTTGGTTTGAATCTCTGTACCTTCTTCTATCCCGATGACTCGTAAGTTTGGCTTTTTTATGTTATCCCCATAACTCTTGGATGTTTTTCTCATGATTTTTTACCAGCCTTTCTGAGTTGGCTAGAGTCTTTTCAAGATGAAATAATTTGTCTTCATTATCTGACGTTCTGGCTTCTAATTACTCCACTCTGTTAGTGATACTCTCAATTGAGTTTTTAATTTGGTTTATAGTTTACTTCATTTCTAAGATTACGGTTTGATTCTTTTTATAATCTCTATCTACTGATAAAGGTGCTTAACTTCTTCTTTTATCTGTTTGTGTAATACATTATCAATGTGTTCTTTCGCTGCTTGAATTCGCTGTCTCGTATCCTCGTTAAGGTTCCATTCCATCTGTCTAAGGTGTTCCTTGAGTTCTTTATATGACCATTTTTCTGATGACTCTAGGTCCTCCTGAATATTTAGGCTGTCCTGCATTGTTTGTACTCCTTTTCTTCCTTGCTTTTTGAAGGTGCTCATTGTACTTGTTGTTCTGTTTGACTGCTGAGTTACTGTTTACTCCTATAAATTTATTTGATACTTGGGAGGAAAGGTATTAGAAGGAAGGAAAAAGTCACTAAAGAGAATGAGAGTAAGCAGGTAGAATTCAAGGAAGGGGGGATAAGATAATTGAAAAGAAATGAAAAGACAAAAGAATAAAAAATAGGAAATAAAAAAAGAAAAAAAAATTTAAATACTAAAAAAAATCAAAATTGGAAGAAAGAAAAAAAAATTTAAAAAAATTGTAAAAAAAATTAAAAAAAACAAGAAAGAAAAATGAAAATGAAAGAAAACCCCAAATCAAAATTAAAAACAACAACAACAACAACCAAACAACAACAACAACAAAAAAAAAACTAATAAATGCAGTCTTAGAGTTTGATTAACTTCTCTTCCAGTAGGTGGCGCTGTGACCACTAGGCCAAGTTTCTCCTATCAATACGCGGAAACCAATCACTGTGCAGCAGCTCCTCCTCCCAGACTGGGCGAGTCTCCCAATCCTGGGTGCCCTAGGGCGTCCTCTTGTGTCTCGTCACTTCCTCACTTTTTCTCTAGCCAGGCCCCTCTCACGGGTGCCGCTCACCACAATACTGGGTACACGCCAGGTCTGCTGCTCCCGGGAGTCCTGTTGTCATGAAATGACTGGGCATACTCTTCCAGTTTGCCATTCCTCAGACCCTAAGTTTGTAGAGCTTGGGGCTGAGAATCCTCAGCGAATTTTACTGCCCCTCCAGTAGCCACACTCCCGGTAGCTGGTGCAAGAGACCTCAGCTGTCAGCACTGGTGGAAGCAGTAGTCCTGCGCCGCGGGTCCCGCACCACCTCTAATTTCCTTGGTCTTGCTACCGTGCTCACGGAAGAGCTGGGAGGGGACCTTACAGGAGAGCTGAGATTGGCCCCTTAAGGTTTCCCCGATGTGTGGAGAGGGAAGGCCAGGGAATTACACACTGTAGCCGCAGGTTTCAATGAAGTTATCTCCACCACTGCAGTCTGATGACGTCAGTTGTCTGCCATGGTGGTATCTCTTGCAAATGGCGACAATTCATTCCCTTTGCCGGGTGACCAATGCAATGGGTGGGTCCTTACTGTCTTCCCAAGCCCGTTTCAAACCTGTGGTCACTACCTATGAAAGGCTCGGTTGGCATTTACCTTCGTAGGATCAGATTGGCTGACCGATTGTTTCAGCCAGATGGATTAGTGCTGAGTCACAGCTGTTTGTCTGCGGGAAGCAGGCGAACGGGAGCTTGAATTCAGCCGATCCAGGTTCAGTGTGTGTTCTGAGAGGCCCAGACTGCTCGTCCAGATCCACGTCAGCTCAGCATTGCCTAGTGATCCTGAGCTCCCAGCGCACACTCCGAGGAAGGATCTTTTATGAGAGCAGAGGTTGGAGACCGGTGTCCAGAAGCAATGTTACAGAGAGCAGAATTTGGAGACTGGGTTTCAGAAGGATATTACAGAGAGCACAGGTTGTAGACACGGGTTTAGAAGGATTGTTACAGAGAGCAGAGGTTGAAGACTTTGGTGCAGAAGGACTGTTACAGAGAGAATAGGTTGGAGTCTGAGGTATAGAAGGACTGTTACAGAGAGCACAGTTTGGAGACTCATGTGCAGAAGGACTGTTACAGGAAGTAGAGTTTGGAAATTGGGGTGCAGAAGGACCGTTAAGGAGAGCAGAGTTTGGAGACTGCGGTATAAGACTGTTTCCCGTGAGCAGAGGTTGGAGACTGGGGTGCCGCAGGACCCTAAAAGAAAGCAGAGGTTACAGACTGCGATAGAAAAGGAATGGTAGAGAGAGCATATTTTGGAAACTGGCGTGCAGAAAGATGTTACAGAGAACAGAGTTTGGAGACTGTGGTTCAGAAGGAATGTTTCAGAGAGACACGTTGGAGCCTGTGTTCCAGAAGGATCGTTGGAGAGTGCAGAGTTTGGAGTCTGGAGTTAGAATGACTGTTGCAGAGAGCAGATGTTGGAGACTGTGGTACAAAGGACTGTTGCAGAGAGCAGAGTTTGGAGAATGGGGTGCAGATGGACTGTTGCAGAGAGCAGAGGTTGAAGACTGAGGTGCAGAAGGACTGTTACAGAGAGCAGAGGTTGGAGACTGCAGTGCAGAAGGGACGGTTACAGGAAGCAGATGTTGAAGACTGGGGAATGATTGTTGCAGAGAGCAGAGAGACTGCAGAATGATTGTTACAGAGAGCAGAGTTTGGAGATTGGGGTGCAAAAGGTCTGTTGCGGAGAACAGAGGTTTGAGACTGGTTTGGAGAAGAATCATTGCAGAGAGAAGAATTTGGAGACTTGGGTGCAGAAGGTTTGTTACAGAGAGCAGTGGTGGAGACTGGGTTGATGAAGGATCTTACAGAGAGCAGAGATTGGAGACTGAGGTGCAGGGGGACTGTTACAGAGAGCAGTGGTTGGAGACTGGGTGCAGAAGGATCATGCAGAGAGCCGAATTTTCAGACTGAGGTGCAGAAGGACTGTTACAGAGAGCATAGGTTGGAGACTGAGGTGTAGAAGGACTGTTACACAGAGCAGAGTTTGAGACTAAGGTGCAGAAGGACTGTTACAAGAAGCAGATTTTGGAAATTGGGGTGGCAGAAGGACCGTTAAGGCGAGCAGAGTTTGGGAGACTGCTGTATAGACTGTTACCGAGAGCAATGGTTGGAGACTCGTGTGCAGAAGGACTCTTACATAGAGCAACAGGTTGAGACTGAGGTGCAAAAGGATAGATACAGAGAACAGAGGTTGGAGACTGGGTTCAAAAAGACTGATACACAAACAGAGTTTGGAGACTGGGGTGTAGAAGGACCGTTACAAATAGCAGAAGTTGGAGACTCTGGTACAGAAGGACTGCTACAAAGAGCAAATCTCAGAGAATGGGGACCATATGGACTGGTTGCAGAGAACAGAGGTTGGAGACTGGGGTGGAGAAGGAATGTTACAGTGAGCAGAGATTTCAGACTGAGGTGCAGAAGGACTGTTGCAGAAAGCAGATGTTGGAGACTGTGGTGCAGACAGATCGTTGCAGAGAGCAGGATTCGAGACTGCTGTATAAATAAACTGTTACAGAGAGCAGAGGTTGGAGACTTAGGTGCAGAAGGATAGATACAGAGAACAGAGGTTTTGAGACTGGGCTTCAGAAGGACTGATACAGAAAGTAGAGTTTGGAGACTGGGGTGCAGAAGGCACGTTACGGAGAGCAGAGGTTGGAGACTGCGGTACAGAAGGACTGTTACAGATAGCAAAAGTTGGAAACTCGGGAGTAGAAGGACTGTTTCAGAGAAAGACGTTGGAGACTGGGGTGCCGCAGGACACTTGCTGAAAGCAGAGGATAAAAACTAGAGTGGAGAAGAAATGTTCCAGAGAGCAGAGTTTGGAAACTGGAGTGCAGAAGGATTTTACAGATAGCAGAGTTTGGAGATTTTGGTGCAGAAGGACTGTTGCAGAGAGCAGAGTTTGGAGACTGGGGTGGAGAAGGACTGTTGCAGAGGACAGAGGTTGGAGACTGGAGTGCTGCAGGACACTTGCAGAAAGCAGTTGTTAAAGACTGGGTTGGAAAAGGAATGTTACAGAGAGTAGAGTTTTGAAACTGGAGTTCAGAAGAATCTTACAGAGAGCAGAGATTGGAGACTGTGTTGCAGAAGGACTGTTGCAGAGAGCAGAGGTTGGAGACTGGGGTGCAGAAGGACAGAAGGACTGTTGCAGTCAGGAGAGGATGGAGACTGGGGTGCAGAAGCACTGTTGCAGAGAGAAGAGGTTGGAGACTGGAGTGCAGAAGGACTGTTGCAGAGAGCAACGGTTTGAGACTCAGGTGCAGAAGTCCTGTTACATAGAGCAGAGGTTGGAGACTGAGGTGCAGAAGGACTGTTGCAGAGAGCAGAGGTTGGGAGACTGGGTGAAGAAGGACTGTTGCAGAGAGCAGAGGTTGGAGACTGGGTTGCAAAAGGACTGTTGCAGAGAGCAGAGGTTGGAGACTGAGGTGCAGAAGGACTCTTAGAGAGAGCAGAAGTTGGAGACTGGGGTGCAGAAGGACTGATACAGAAATTAGAGATTGGAGTCTGAAGTGCAGAATTTCTTTTACATAGAGAAGAGGTTGGAGATTGGGGTGCAGAAGGATCGTTGCAAGGAGCAGAGCTTGGAGACACGGGTGCAGAAGGATCTTACAGAGAGCAGAATTTGGAGACTGAGGTGCAGAAGTACTGTTGCAGATATCAGAGTTTGGAGACTGGGGTGCAGTAGGATCATTGCAGAGAGCAGTGGTTGGAGACTGGGGTGCAGAAATATCGTTGCAGAGAGCAGAGTTTGGAGACTGCCGTGCAGAAGGCCTGTTACATAGAGGAGAGGTTGGATAATGGGGTGCAGAAGGACTGTTATAGATAGCAGTGTTAGGAGACTGGGTTGCTTAAAAATCTTACAAAGAGCAGAGTTTGGTTAGTGAGGTGTAGGTAGACTCTTACAGAGAGCAATGATTTGAGACTGGGTGTAGAAGGATCATGCAGAGAGCAGAGGTTTCAGACTGAGGTACAGTAAGACTGTGATAGAGAGTAGAGTTTTGAGACTGAGGTGAAGAAGGACTGTTACAGAGAACAGAGTTTGGAGAAAGAGGTGCAGAAGGACTGTTACAGAGAGCTGAGGTTGGAGACTTTTGTGCAGCAGGACTGTTACAGAGTGCAGAGTTTAAAGACTGGGTTGCAGAAGGATCTGAAAAGAGCAGAGTTGGGAGACAGAGATGCAGAAGGACTATTAAAGAGAGCAGAGGTAGGAGACTGGGATGCAGAAAGGTCGTTGCAGAGAGCATAGTTTTCAGACTGTGGTGCAGAGGAACTCTTGCAGAGAGGAGAGGTTGGAGGCTGGAGTGCATAAGGATCTTACAGAGAGCAGAGGTTGGAGACAAGGATGCAGAAGGACTTTTGCCGAGAGCAGAGGTTTGAGACTGTTGTGGAGAAGAATCATTGCAGAGAGAAGAGGTTGAAGAATGGGTTTCAGAAGGCCTGTTACAGAGAGCAGAGGTTTGAGACTGGGTTGCAGAATTCCTCTTACAGAGAGCCGAGGTTGGAAACTGTTGTTCAGAAGGACTGTTACAGAGAGAAAAGTTTGGGGACTGGGATGCAGAAGGGTCTTAGAGAAAGCAGAGGTAGGAGACTGAGGTGCAGAAGGATCGTTGCAGAGAGCAGAGTTTTCAGACTGAGTTGCAGAAGGACTGTTGCAGAAAGCAAATGTTGGAGACTGAGGTTCAGAAGTACTGTTTCAGAGAGCAGACTTTGGAGACTGGTGTGTAGAAGGATCAGTGCAGGGAGCAGAGTTTGGAGACTGGTGTGCAGAATTACTGTTACAGAGAGGAGTGTTTGGAGACTGGGTTGGAGAAGGTTCCTACAGAGAGAAGAGGTTGAAGAATGAGGTGCAGAAAAACTGTTACAGAGAGTAGAGGTTTGAGACTGAGGTGCAGAAGGAACGTTGCAGAGTACAGAGTTTTGAGACTGAGGTTAAGAAGGATTGTTACAGAGAGCAGAGGCTTGAGACTGGGTTGCAGAAGGAGTGTTGCAGAGAGCAGAGGTTGGAGACTGGGGTGAAGAAGGACTGTTGCAGAGAGTAGACTTTGGAGACTGTGGTGCAGAAAGACTGTTACAGAGAGCAGAGGTTGGAGACACGGGTGCAGAAGGATCTTACAGAGAGCAGAATTTGGAGACTGAGGTACAGAAGGACTCTTGCAGAGATCAGAAGTTGGAGACTGGGGTGCAGTCGGAACATTGCAAAGAGCAGAGGTTGGAGACTGGCGTGCAGAAGGCCACTATAGAGACCCTGAGGAGCAAAAGGACTTATAGAGAAAACAGAGGTTGGAAATTGGGGTGCAGAAGGACAGTTACAGAGAGCAGAGGTTGGAGACTGCGGTATAAAAGGACTGTTACAGAGAGCAGAGATTGGAGACTTCGGTTTAGAAGGACTGATTAAAAAAGTAGAGGTTGGAGACTTGGTTTCAGAAGGACCTTTACAAAGAACAGAGTTTGGAGACTGCGGTACATAAGGAGTGTTACAGAGAGCAGATGTTGGAGACTGGAGAGCAGAAGGAGTGTTACAGAGGACAGATGTTGGAGACTAGGTTGCCGCAGGACCCTTGCAGTAAGCAGAGATTGGAGACTGCAGTGGAGAAGGAATGTTAGAGAGAGCATATTTTGGAAACTGGAGACCAGAAAAATCTTACAAAGAGCAGATTTTGGAGACTGTGGTGCAGAAGTACTGTTGTAGAGAACAGACTTTGGAGACAAAGGTCCAGAACGATCCTTGCAGAGAGCAGAGTTTGGAGACTGGGGTGTAGAGGGACTGTTGCAGAGAGCAGATGTTGGAGACTGGGGTGCAGAAGGACTGTTGCAGAGAGAAGAGGTTGGAGGCTGGAGTGTAGAAGGACTGTTGTAGAAAGCAGAGGTTGGAGACTGAGGTGCAAAAGGACTGTTACAGAGAGCAGTGGTTGGAGACTTGGGAGCAGAAGGACTGTTGCCGAAAGAAGAGGTTGGAGACTGAGGTGCAGAAGGACTGATGAAGAAAGCAGAGATTGGATTATGGGGTGCAGAAAGACCTTTACAGAGAGCAGAGGTTAGAGACTGCAGTGCCCAAGGACTTTTGCAGAGATCAGAGTTTGGAGACTGGGGTGCAGAAGTCCTTTTACAAAGAGCAGAATTTGGAGACTGGGGTGCAGAAGGATCGTTACAAGGAGCAGAGCTTGGAGACAGAGGTGCAGAAGGATCTTACAGAGAGAAGAAGTTGAAGACTGAGTTGAAAAAGGAGTGTTGCAGAGATCAGAGTTTGGAGACTGTCGTGCAGTAGGATCATTGCAGAGAGAAGAGGTTAGAGACTGGTGTGCAGAAGGATCGTTGCAGAGAGCAGAGTTTGGAGACTGGGGTGCAGAAGGCCTGCTACAGAGAGCAGAGTTTGGAGACTGGCATGCAGAATGCCTGTTACAGAGAGGACAGTTTGGAGACTGGGGTGCAGAAGGACTGTTATAAAGAACAGAGTTTAGAGACTGGGTTGCTGAAGGATCTTACAGAGAGCAGAGGTTGGAGACTGAGGTGCAGGTGGACTTTTACAGAGAGTAGTGGTTGGAGACTGGGTTGCTGAAGGATCTTACAGAGAGCAGAAGTTGGAGACTGAGTTGCAGAAATACTGTAACAGAGAGCAGAGGTTGGAGACTGAGGTTTAGAAAAACTTTTACAGAGAGCAGAGTTTGTAGACTGAGGTTCAGAAGGAATGTTTCTGTAAGGAGAGGTTGAAACTTGGTGTGCAGAAGGACCATTATAGACACCAGGATTTGGAGACTGCGGTATAGAAAAACTGTTACAGAGACCAGAGTTTAGAGACTGGGGTGCAGAAGAAATGTTACAGAAAGAACATGTTGGAGACTGAGATGCAGAAGTATATATACAGAGAACAGAGGTTTGAGACTGGCCTTCAGAAGGACTGATACAGAAAGCAGAGTTTGGACACTGTTTTGCAGAAGGAGTGTTATGGAGAGCAGAGGGTGGAGACTGCATTTCAGAAGGACTGTTTCAGAGAGCATATGTTGGAGACTGGGGAGCAGAAGGAATGTTGCAGAGGACAGAGTTTGGATCCTGGGGTGCTGCAGGACACTTGCAGAAAGCAGAGGTTAAAGACTGGGTTGGAGAAGGAATGTTACAGAGTGTAGACTTTGGAAACTGGAGTGCAGAAGAATCTTACAGAGAGCAGAGTTTGGAGAGTGTGGTGCAGAAGGACTGTTGCAGAGAGCAGAGGTTTTAGACTGGGGTGCAGAAAGACGGTTACAGAAAGAACAGGTTGGAGACTGAGGTGCAGAAGGATAGATACAGATCCCAGAGTTTGGAGACTGGGGTTTAGAAGGACTGATTCAAAAAATAGAGGTTAAAGATTGGGTTGCAGAAGGAACTTTACAGAGATCAGAGGTTGGAGAATTCGGTACAAAAGGACTGTTACAGAGAGCAGATGTTGGAGACTGGCGAGCAGAAGGACTGTTACAGAGGACAGAGGTTGGAGACTAGGGTGCCCCAGGACCTTTGATGAAAGCAGAGGTTACAAACTGTGGTGGAGAAGGAATGTAAGAGACAGCAGATTTTGGACACTGGCGTGCAGAAAGATCTTACAGAGAACAGAGGTTGGAGACTGTGGTGCAGAAGGACTATTGCAGAGAGCACACATTGTAGCCTGGGGTGCAGAAGGACTGTTACGGAGAGCAGAGGTTGGAGACTGGAGTGCAGAAGGACGGTTACAGAGAGCAGAGGTTGGAGACTGGGGTGCAGAAGGACGGTTACAGAGAGCAGAGGTTGGAGACTGGGATGCAGAAGGCCTGTTGCAGAGAGCAGAGGTTGGAAACTGGGGTTCAGTAGAATCATTGCAGAAAAAAGAGGTTGGAGACTGGGGTGCAGAAAGCCCGTTATGGAGAGCAGAGGTTGGAGACTACAGTACAGAAGGACTGTTACACAGAGCAGAGGTTGGAGAATGTTGTGCAGAAAGACGGTTACAGAGTGCAGAGTTTAAAGACTGGGTTGTAGAAGGATCTTACAGAGAGCAGAATTGGGAGACTGAGGTGCAGAAAAATGTTAAAGATAGCAGAGTTAGGAGACGGGGTTCAGAAGTTTTGTTGCAGACAGCAGAGTTTTTAGACTGAGGTGCAGAAGGACTGTTGCAGAGAGAAGATTTTGGAGACTGGGGTGCAGAAGGACTGTTGCAGAGAGCAGAGGTTGGACACTGGTGTGAAGAAAGACTGTTACAGAGAGCAGAGTTTGGAGACTGGGTTTTAGAAGGATCCTACAGAGAGCAGAGTTTGGAGACTGAAGTGCAGAAGGACTGTTACAGAGAGTAGCGGTTGGAGACTGAGGTGCAGAAGGATTTTTACAAAGAGCAGAGTTAGAGAATGGGTGCAGAAGGTCTGTTGTATAGAGCAGAGGTGGGAGACTGGGGTGCAGAAGGACTGTTGCAGACAGCAGAGGTTGGAGACTGGGGTGCAGAAGGACTGTTGCTGAGAGCAGAGGTTGGAGACTGAGGTGCAGAAGGACTCTTAGAGAGAGCAGATGTTGGAGACTGGGGTGCAAAAGGACTGTTGCAGAAAGCAGAGATTGGATTCTGGGGTGCAGAAAGACCGTTACAGAGAGCAGAGTGACTGCAGTACAGAAGGACTGTTGCAGAGAACAGAATTTGGAGACTGGGGTGCAGAAGGACTTTTGCAGAAAGTAGATGTTTGAGACTGAGGTGCAGAAATCCAGTTACATAGAGCAGAGGTTAGAGACTGTGGTGCAGGAGGATCCTTGCAGAAACCGACCTTGGACACAGGGGTGCAGACGGATCATACAGAGAGCAGAAATTGGAGACTGAGGTGCAGAAGGAGTGTTGCAGAGATCAGATGTTGGAGACCGGCGTGCAGTAGGATCATTGCAGAGAGCGGAGGTTGGAGTTTCGTGTGCAAATGGATCGTTGCAGAGAGCAGAGGTTGGAGACTGGGGTGCAGAAGGCCTGCTACAGAGAGCAGAGTTTGGAGACTGGCGTGCAGAAAACCTGTTACAGAGAGGAGAGCTTAGATACTCGGGTGCAGAAGGACTGTTATAGAGAGCAGAGTTTAGAGACTGGGTTGCTGAAGAATCTTACAGAGGGTAGAGGTTGGAGACTGAGGTGCAGGTGGACTGTTACAGAAAGCAGTGGTTGGAGACTGGGGTGCAGAGGATCGTGCAGAGAGCAGAGGATTCAGACTGAGGTTCAGAAGGACGGTTACAGAGAGCAGAGGTTGGAGCCTGAATTGTAGAAGGACTGTTACAGAGAGCAGAGTTTGAAGACTCAGGTGCAGAAGGACTGTTACAGGTAGCAGAGTTTGGAAATTGGGGTGCAGAAGGACCGTTAAAGAGAGCAGAGTTTGGAAATTGGGGTGCAGGAGGACCGTTAAAGAGAGCAGAGGTTGGAGACTGCGGTATAGGACTGTTACCGAGAGTAGAGGTTGGAGAGTGGGATGCAGAAGGACTCTTAGAGAGAGAAGAAGTTGGAAACTAGGGTGCAGATGGACTGATACTGAAAGCACAGATTGGAGTCTGGGGTGCAGAAAGACCATTACAGAGAGCAGATGTTGGAGACTGCAGTACATAAGGACTGTTGCAGAGAGCAAAGTTTGGAGACTGGTGTGCAAAAGGACTCTTACATAGAGCACAGGTTGGAGACTGAGGTACTGCAGGATAGATACAGAGAACAGAGTTTGTAGACGGGGTAAAATTGACTGATACAGAAAAAAGAGGTTGGAGACTGGAGTGTAGAAGGACTGTTATAGAGAGCAGATCTCGGAGACTGGGGATCTGAATGACTTTTGCAGAGGACAGACGTTGGAGACTGGGGTGGAGATTGAATGTTACAGAGAGCAGAGTTTGGAATCTGGAGTGCAGAAGGATCTTAAAAAGAGCAGAGGTTGGAGACTGTGGTTCAGACGGACTGTTGCAGAGAGCAGACATTGGAGACTGGGGTTGAGAAGGACTGTTGCAGAGAGCAGCTTTTGGAGACTGGGGTGCAGAAGGACTGTAACAGAGTACAGGTTTGAGACTGGGGTTCACATGGATCTTACAGAGAGCAGAGTTTGGAGACTGGGGTGGAAAAGGACTGTTGCAGAGAGCAGATGTTGGAGACTTGGGTGGAGAAGAATTGTTGCAGAGAGAAGAGGTTGGAGACTGGGGTGCAGAAGGCCTTTTACAGAGAGCAGAGTTTACCGACTGGGTTGCAGAAGTCCCGTTACAGAGAGCAGAGGTTGGAGACTGTTGTGCAGAAAGACTGTTACAGAATGCAGAGTTTGAAGACTGTGTTGCATAAGGATTATAAAAAGAGCAGAGTTGGGAGACTGAGGTGAAGAAGGACTGTTACAGAGAGCAGAAATAGGAGTCTGTGGTGCAGAAGGGTCGTTGCAGAGAGCAGAGTTTTCAGATTGAGGTGCAGAAGAACTGTTGCAGAGAGCAGATGTTGGAGACTGGGGTGCAGAAAGTCTGTTGCAGAAAGCAGATGTTGGTAACTAGGGTACAGAAGGGCTGTTGCAGAGAGCTAAGGTTAGAGACTGAGGTACCGAACTTCTATTACAGAGAGCAGAGTTTGGAGACTCGGGTACAGATGGACTTTTACAGAGAGCAGAATTTTGGTACAAGGGTGTAGAAAGATTTTACAGAGAGAAGAATTTGGAGACTTTGGTGCAGAGGACTGCTTCATAGATCAGAGTTTGGAGACTGGGGTGCAGTAGTATCATTGTAGAGAGCAGAGGTTGGAGGCTCGGGTGCAGAAGAATCGTACAGAGAGTAAGGTGTCAGATTGAGGTGCTGAAGGACTGTTACAGAGAGCAGAGGTTGGAGACTGAGGTGTAGAAGGACTGTTACAGAGAGCAGAGTTTGGAGACTGAGGTCCAGAAGGACTGTTACAGAAAGCAGAGGTTGAAAATTGGGGTGCAGAAGGATTGTTACACAGACCAGAGTTTGGAGACTGCGGTATAGAAAAAAGTGTTACAGAGAGCAGAGGTTGAAGACTGGGGTGCAGGTGGACTGTTACAGAGTGAAGTGGTTGGAGATTGGGGTGCAGAAGGATCGTGCAGAGTGCAGAGGTGTCAGACTGAGGTTCCGAAGGACTGTTACATAGAGCAGAGGTTTGAGACTGAGGTGTAGAAGAACTGTTAGAGAGAGCAGAGTTTGGAGACCGAGGTGCAGAAGGACTGTTACAGAAAGCAGAGGTTGAAAATTGGGGTGCAGAAAGACCTTTACAGAGATCAGAGTTTGGAAACTGCGGTATCGAAAAACTGTTACAGAGAGCAGACGTTGGAGACTGGGGTGCAGAAGGAATGTTACAGAGAGCACAAGTTGGAGACTGCTGTACAGAAGGACTGTTCCAGGAGAAGATTTTGGAGACTGGGGAGCAGAAGGACTGTTGAAGAGGACAGAGGTTGGAGACTGGCGTGCCACAGGACACTTGCAGAAAGCAAAGGTTAAAAACTTAGGTGGAGAAGGAATGTTACAGAGAGCAGAGTTTGGAATCTGGAGTGCAGAAAGTTCTTACAGAGAGCAGAGGTTGGAGACTGTGGTACAGAAAGACTGTTAACCAGAGCAGAGGTTGGAGACTGCGGTGCAGAAGGACTTTTGCAGAAAGAAGAGGTTGGAGACTGGGGTGGAGAAGGACTGTTGCAGAGAGCAGAGGTTGTAGACTTGAATGGAGAAGGATTGTTGCAGAGTGCAGACGTTGGAGACAGAGGTGCAGGAGGATTGTTACAGAGAACAGAATTTGGAGACTGGGGTGCAGAAGTACTGTTGCATAGAGCAGATGTTGGAGACTGGGTGCAGAAGCACTGTTTCAGAGAGCAGAGGTTTGAGACTGGGGTGCAGAAGGACTGTTGCCGAGAGCAAAGTTTGGAGACTGAGGTGCAGAAGAACTCTTAGAGAGAGCAGAATTTTGAGACTGGGGTGCAGAAATACTGATACAGAAAGCAGAGATTAGAGTCTGCGGTGCAGAAAGACCGTTACAGAGAGCAGAAGTTGGAAACTGCAGTACAGAAAGACTGTTGCAGAGAGCAGTGTTTGGAGACTGGGGTGCAGAAGGACTGTTGCAGAGAGCAGAGATTAAAGACTGAGATGAAGAAGTTCTTTTACATCGAGAAGAGTTTGGAGACAGGGGTGCAGAAGGATCTTACAGAGAGCAGAAGTTAGAGACTGAGGTGCAGAAGGACTGTTGCAGAAATCAGAGGTTGGAAACTGGGGTGCAGTAGGATCATTGCAGAGAGCAGTGGTTGGAGTGTGGGGTGCAGAAATATCGTTGCAGAGAGCAGAGTTAGGAGACTGGCATGCAGAAGGCCTGTTACAGAGAGGAGAGGTTGGAGACTGGGTGTAGAAGGACTGTTACAAAGAGCAGAGTTTGAAGACTGAATTGCTGTAGGATCTTACAGAGAGCACAGGTTGGAGACTGAGGTGCAGGTGGGCTGTTACAGAGAGCAGTGTTTGGATACTGGGGTGCAGAAGGATCGTGCAGCGAGCAGTGGTTTCAGACTGAGGTGCAGAGGGACTATTACAGAGAGCAGAATTTGGAGACTGAGGTGTAGAAGGACTGTTACAGTGAGCAGAGTTTGGAGAATCAGATGCAGAAGGACTGTTACATGAAGCAGAGTTTGGAAATTGAGGTGTAGAAGGACCGTTACAGAGAGCAGAGCATGGAGGCTGGGGTGCAGAAGGACTCTTACATAGAAAACACGTTTAAGACTGAGGTGCAGAAGAATAGATACAGAGAACAGAGTTTGGAGACTGGGGTTCAGACAGACTGATACAGAAAGCAGATGTTGGAGACTGGGGTGTAGAAGGACCGTTACAAAGAGCAAAGGTTGGAGACTGCGGTACAGAAAAACTGTTACGTAGAGCAGATCTCGGAATATGGGGAGCAGAAGGACTGTTGCAGAGAGCAGATGTTGGTAACTAGGGTACAAAAAGACTGTTGTAGAGAGCAGAGTTTCGAGACTGACGTGCGGAAGTCCTGTTACAGAGAGCTGCGGTTTAATACAGGGCTGCAGAAGCATCTTACAGAGGTCAGAATTTGGCGACTGAGGTTCAGAAGTACTGTTGCAGAGAATAGAGTTTGGAGATTTGGGTGCAAAAGGCCTGTTACAGAGAGCAGAGTTTGGAGACTGGGGTGCAGAAAAACTGTTACAGAGAGCAGAGTTTTTAGACAAGGTTGCACAAGGATCTTACAGAGCGCAGTGTTTGTAGACCAAGGTGCAGCAGAACTTTTACAGAGAGCAGAGGTTGTAGACTAGGATGCAGAAGGATTGTTGCAGAGAACAGAGTTTTCAGACTGAGGTGCAGAAGGACTTTTGCAGAGAGCACATGTTGGAGACTGGGGTGTAGAAGGATTGTTAAAGAGAACAGACGTCAAAGACTGGGGTGCAGAAGGCCTGTTACGGAGAGCAGTGTTTGGAGCAGGGATGCAGAAGTACTTTTACAGTGAGTAGAGTTTGGAGAATGAGGTGCAGAAGGACCGTTGCAGAGAGCAGAGGTTGGATACTGAGGTGCAGAAGGATTGTTACAGAGAGCGGAGGTTGGAGACTGGGTTGCAGAGGGACTGCTGCAGAGAGCAGAGACTGGACATGGGGTTTAGAAGGACCATTACAGAGAGCAGATTTTAGAGACTGCACTACAGGAGGACTCTGACAGACAACAGAGTTTGAAGACTGGTGTGAAGATGGACTGTTTCAGAGTGCAGACCTTGGTGACTGGGGTGCAGAAGAACTGTCACAGAGCGCAGAGTTTGGACACTGAGGTGCAGAAGGAATGTTGCAGAAAGCAGAGGTTAGAAACTGTGGTGCAAAAAGAATGATACAGAAAGGAGAGGTTGGGGACTGTCGTGCAGAAGGACCGTTACTGAGAGCAGAGGTTGGTGACTGCAGTACAAAAGGACTGTTACAGAGAGCAGAGGTTGGAGACTGGGGAGCAGAAAGACTGTTACAGATAGAAGAGTTTGGAGACTGGGGAGCAGCAGGACTCTTACAGAGAGTAGAGGTTAGAGACTGGGGAACAGAAGGAATGTTACAGAGAGCAGATTTGAAAACTGGGGTGCAGTAGGGTCTTACAGAGAGCAGAGGTTGGAGGCTGCGGTGCAGAAGCACTGTTACAGAGAGCCGATTTTGGAGATTGAGGTTCAGAAGGACTGTTACAGAAAGCAGAGTTCGGAGACTGGGGTGCACAAGGATTGTTGCAGAGAGCAGAGTTTTCAGACTAAGGTTAAGAAGGACTCTTGCAGAGTGGAGATGTTGGAGACTGGGGTGCATAAGAAATTTTGCAGAGAACAGAGGTTGGAGAATGGGGTGCAAAAGGATCATTGCAGAGAGCAGATATTTGAGACTGGGGTGCAGAATTATTGTTATAGAGAGCAGAGGTTGGTACAGGGGTGCACAAGGACTGTTACAGATAGCCGAGTTTGGAGACTGGGGTGTAGAAGGACTGTTACTGAAAGCAGAGGTTTGAGACTTGGGTGCAGAAAGACTGTTACAGAGAGCAGATTTTGGAGACTGCAATACAGAAAGACTGTTAAAGAGAGCAGAGGTTGGAGACTGGTGTGGAGAAGGACTACTTCAGAGTGCAGACCTTGGAGACTGGGGTGCATATGAACTGTTGCAGAGAGCAGAGTTTAAAGACTGGGGTGCAGAAGAACTGTCACAGAAAGCAGAGGTTGGAGACTGAGGTGCAGAAGGAATGTTGCAGAGAGCAGAGGTTGGAAACTGTGGTGCAGAAGAAATGATACATAAAGGAGAGGTTGGAGACTGTGGTACAGAAAAACAGTTACAGAGAGCAGAGGTTGGGGACTGTGGTACAGAAAGACTGTTACAGAGAGCAGAGGTTAAACACTGGGGAGAAGAAGGACTGTTATAGAGAGCAGAGTTTGGAGACTGGGGAGCAGAAGGACTGTTACAGAGTGCAGAGTTTGGAGACTGGGGAGCAGAAAGAATGATACAGAGAGCAGATTTGGAAACTGGGGTGCAGAAGGATCTTACAGAGAGCACAGGTTAGAGGCTGGGGTGCAGAAGCACTGTTACTGAGAGCCGATTTTGGAGACTGAGGTGCAGAAGAACTGTTACAGAAAGCAGATTTTTGAGATGTGGGTGCACAAAGATCGTTGCAGAGAGCAGAGTTTTCAGACTGAGGTTCAGAAAGACTGATGCAGAGAGCAGATGTTGGAGACTGGTTTGCAGAAGGACTTTTGCAGAGAGCAGAGGTTGGAGAATGGGATGCAAAAGAATCGTTGCAGACCAGATGTTGGAGACTGGGGTGCAGAAGTATTGTTACAGAGAGCAGAGGTTGGAGACTGTGGTGCAGAAGGACCATTACACTGAGCAGAGGTTGGAGACTGCAGGACAGAAGGACTGTTTCAGAGAGCAGAGGTTGGAGACTGCGGTAAAGAACGAGTGCTACAGAGAGCAGAGGTTGGAGACTATGGAGCAGAATGACAGTTACAGATAGAAGAGACTGGAGACTGGGGAGCAGAAAGAATATTACAGAGAGCAGAGTTGTGAAACTGGGGTACAGAAGGATCTTACAGAGAGCAGAGGTTGGAGACTGAGGCACAGAAAGACTGTTACAGAAAGTAGAGTTTAAAGACTGGGGTGCACAAGAATCGTTGCAGAGAGCAGAGTTGTCAGACTGAGGTGCAGAAGAACTGTTGGAGGAAGCAGATTTTGGAGACTGGGGTGCAGAACGACTTTTGCAGAGAGCAGAGTTTGGAGTCGGGTGCAAAAAGATTGTTGTAGACAGCAGATTTTGGAGAATGGGATGCAGAAAGATTGTTAAAGAGAGAAGAGTTTGGAGACGGTGGTGAAGATGGACTATTGCAGAGATCAGAGTTTGGTAACTGAGGTGAAGAAGGATTGTTACAGCGAACAGAAGTTGGAGCTTTGGGTGCAGTAGGACTGTTGCAGAGAACAGAATTTGGAGACTGGTGTTTAAAAGGACTGTTGCAGAGAGCAGAAGTTGGAGAATGGGGAGCAGAAGGATCATTGCAGAGAGCTCATTATGGAGACTGGCATGCATAAGGACTGATACAGAGAGCAGAAGTTGGAGACTCAGGTGCAGAAGGACAGTTGCAGAGAGCAGAGGTTCCAGACTGAAGTGCAGAAGAATTGTCACAGAGAGAAGAGTTTGGAGACTGGGGTCTACAAGGACTGTAGATGAGATCAGAGGTTGGAGACTAAGGTGCAGAGGGACAGTTACACAGAGCACAGGTTGGAAACTGGGGTTCAGAATGACTGATACAGAAAGCAGAGGTTGGAGACTCGGGTGTAGAAGTACCCTTACACAGACAGAGGTTGGAGAATGCAGTACAGAAGGACTGTAATAGAGAGCAGAGTTTGGAGACTGGGGTGGAGAAGGATTGTTGCTGAGAGCAAATGTTGGAGACTGGGGTGCAAAAGGACTTTTCCAGAGGGCAGAGGATGCAGACTGAGATGCAGATAGACTTTTGAAGAGAGCAGAGGTTGCAGACTGAGTTGCAGAAGGACTGTTACATAGGGCAGAGTTTTGAGACTGTGGTGCAAAACGACTGATACAGAAAGCAGAGGTTAGATACTGGGGTGCATAAGGACCCTTACGGAGAACAGCAGATGGAGACTGTGGTACAGAAGGACTGTTACTGAGAGCAGAGGTTAGAGACTGGGGTGCAAAAGAACTGATGTAGAGACCAGAGGTTGGAGACTGGGATGTAGAAGGATCGTTTCAGCGATCAGAGTATGGATACTGGGGTGTAGAGTTACTGTTGCAGAGAGCATACGTTGGAAACTGGGGTGCAGAAGGACTGTTGCATACAGTAGAGGTTGGAGACTGAGGTACAGTAGGACTGTTAAAGAGAGCAGAGGTTGGAGAATGGGGTGCAGAAGGATTATTGCAGAGAGCAGAGTTTTCAGACTGAGGTAAAGAAGAACTGTTGCAGAGATCAGATGTTGGAGACTGGGTTTCAGAAAGATCCTACAGAGAGCAGAGTTTGGAAACTGAGGTGCAAAAGGACTGTTGATAAGAGCAGAGTTTGGAGATAGGGGCGAAGAATTACTTTTGCAGAGAACAGAGGTTGGAGTCTGAGGTGCAGAAGGACTGTTACAGAGAGCAGAGGTTGGAGACTGGTGTGCAGAATGACTGATAAATAATGCAGAGTTTGGAGACTCGGGTGCAGAAGGACTGTAACAAAGAGCAGAGATTGGACACTGCAGTACAGAAGGACTATTACAGAGGGCAGAGGTTGAAGACTGGGGTGATGAGGGATTGTTGCAGAGAGCAGAGGTTGCGGAGTGAGGTGCAGAAGGACTGTTACAGAGAGCAGAGTTTGAAAACCGTGGAGCAGAAGGAGTGATACAGAAAGCAGAGGTTGGAGACTGGGGTGTAGAAAAACTGTTGCAGAGAGAAGAGTTTGGAGACTGGGTTGTAGAATGACTGTTGCAGAGAGCAGATGTTGGAAACTGGGGTGCAGAAGGAATGTGACAGAGAGCAGAATTTAGAGACTGGGTTGCTTATGGACTGTTGCAAAGAGCAGAGGCTGCAGACTGAAGTGCAGAAGGACTGATACAGACAGCAGTGTTTCGAGAATGTGGTGCAAAAAAACTGATACAGAAAGCAAAGGTTGGAAAATGTTGTGCAGGAAAACCCTTACAGAGAATAGAGTTTGGAGACTGCGGTATAGAACGACTGTTACAGAGAGCAGAGGTTTTAGACTGGGGTGCAGCATAACTATTGTAGAGATCAGAATTTGAAGACTGGGGTGCAGCAGGACTATTGCAGAAAGCAGAGGTGGGAGACTGAGTTTCAGAAGGATCTTACATAGAGCGAAGTTTGGACACTAAAGTGCATAAGGACTGTTGCAGAGAGCAGAGGTTGGAGATTGGGGCGCAGTAGGACTGTTGCAGAGAATAGTGTTTGGAGTCTGAGGTGCAAAAGGACTGTTACAGAGAGAAGAGGTTGGAGACTGGGGTGCAGAATGACTGATACATAACGCAGAGTTTGGAGACTCGGGTGCAGAAGGACCGTTACAGAGAGCAGAGGTTGGAGACTGCAGTGCAGAAAGACTGTTACAGAGAGCAGAGGTTGAAGACTGGGGTTCAGAAGGATTGCTGCAGAGAGCAGTGTTTGCAGAGTGAGGTGTAGAAGGACTATTACAGAGAGCAGGGTTTGGAGACTGTGGTGCAGAAGCACTGATACAAAAAGCAAAGTTTGGAGACTGGGGTGAAGAAGGACCCTTACAGAGAACTGAGGTTGAAGACTGCGTTCCAGAAGAACTGTTGTTGAGAATAAGGTTGGAGACTGGGGTGCAGAGATACCATTGCAGAGAGCAGAGGTTGGAGAATGGGGTGCAGAAGGAATGTTACAGAGAGCAGAGTTTGGAAAGTAGGGTATAGAAGGATCTTATAGAGAGCAGAGTTGGAAACTGGAATGCAGAGAGACTGTTTCAGAGCAGACGTTGGAGAATGGGGTTCATAAGGATCGTTGCAGAGAGCAGATTATGAAGACGGGGTTATAGAAGGACTGTCCCAGAGAGCAGAGTTTGGAGACTCGTGTGTAGAAGGACTGTTGCAGAAAGCAGTTGTTGGAGACTGAGGTGCAGAAGGACTGTTTCAGAGAGCAGAGTTTTGAAACAGGGGTGCAGAAGGACTGATACAGAGAGCAGAGATTGAGACTGAGGTGCAGAAAAAACGTTACAGAGAGCAGAGGTTAGAGACTGGGGTACAGAAGGACTGATACCGAAACCAGAGGTGAGAGACTGGGGTCCAGAAGGACCGTTACAAAGAGCAGATTTTGGAGACTGCAGTACAAAAGGACTGTTACAGAGAGCAGATGTTGCAGACTGTGATGCAGAAGGACTGTTGCAGAGAACAGAAGTTGGAGACTGGGGTGCAAAAGGACCATTGCTGAGAGCACAGGTTAAAGACTAACGTGCACAAAGATTGTTACAGAGAGTATAGTTTGGAGACGGGGGTGCAGAAGGACTGTTACAGAGAGTAGAGTTTGGAGACTTGGGTGCAGAAGGATCATTCAGAGAGCTTAGGTTGGGGACTGGAGTACAGAAGGACTTTTGCGGAGAGCAGAGTTTGGAGACTTGGGTGCATAAGGACCGTTGCTGAGAGCAGAGGTTGATGAATGGGGTGCAGAAGGACTGTTACAGAGAGCAGAGTTTGGAGACTGGGTTGTAGAAGTTTTTTTCAGAGAGCAGAGTTTGGAGACTGAGGTGCAGAAGCACTGTTACATAGTGCAGATGTTTGAGACTTGGATGCAGAAGGATCGTTGCAGAGAGCAGAAGTTGGAGACTGAGGTGCAGAAAGATCGTTGCAGAGAGCAGAGGTTAGAGACTGGTTTGCAGAAGCATAGTTACAGAGAGCAGAAGTTTGAGATTGGGGTGCAGCAGGACATTTACGGAGAGCAAAGGAAGGAGACTGGGGTGCAGAAGGAATGTTGCAGAGAGCAGAGGTTGGAAATTGGGGTGCAAGAGGACATTTGCAGAAAGCAGAGGTTTGAGACTGCAGGACAGAAGGACTGTTACAGAGAGCAGAGGTTGGAGACTGCGGTAAAGAACGAGTGTTACAGAGAGCAGAGGTTGGAGACTACTGAGCAGAAGGACAGTTATAGAGAGCAGAGTTGGAGACTGGGGAGCAGAAGAAATATTACAGAGAGCAGAGTGGTCAAACTGGGGTGCAGAAGGATATTACAGAGAAAAGAGGTTGGAGACTGAGGCGCAGAAAGACTGTTACAGAAAGTAGAGTTTAAAGACTGGGGTTCACAAGGATCGTTGCAGAGAGCAGAGTTGTCAGACTGAGGTGCAGAAGAACTGTTGTAGAAAGCAGATTTTGGAGACTGGGGTGCAGAACAACTTTTGCAGAGAGCAGAGATTGGAGACTGTGTTGCAAAAATATTGTTGTAGACAGCAGAGTTTGGAGACTGGGGTGCAGAAAGATTGTTACAGAGAGCAGAGTTTGGAGACTGTGGTGAAGATGGACTATTACAGAGATCAGAGTTTGGTAAATGAGGTGAAGAAGGATTGTTACAGAGAACAGAAGTTGGAGCCTGGGGTGCAGTAGGTCTGTTGCAGAGAGCAGAATTTGGAGACTGGTGTTTAGAAGGACTGTTGCAGAGAGCAGAGGTTGGAGACTGGGGTGCAGAAGGATCATTGCAGAGAGCTCATTATGGAGACTGGTGTGCGTAAGGACTGATACAGAGAGCAGAGTTTGGAGACTGGGGTGCAAAAGGCCTGTTACAGAGAGCAGAGTTTGGAGACTGGGGTGCAGAAGGATCTTACGTAGAGCAGAGTTTGGAGTCTGAAGTGTAGAAGGACTGTTACATGGAGAAGAGTTTGGAACTGGGATTCTGAAGGATCGTTGCAGAGAGCAGATGTTGGACACTGGGGTGCAGAAGGACTGTTACACAGAGTAGTGGTTGAAGACTGAGGTGAAGAAGGACTGTTACAGAGAGCATATGTGAGAGACAGGCGTACAGGACTGATACAGAGCAGAAGTTGGAGACTCAGATGCAGAAGGACAGTTGCAGAGAGCAGAGGTTAAAGTCTGAAGTGCAGAAGGATTGTTACAGAGAGCAGAGTTTGGAGACTGGGGTCTAGAAGGACTGTAGAAGAGATCAGAGGTTGGAGACTAAGGTGCAGAGGGACAGTTACACAGAGCACAGGTTGGAGACTGGGGTTCAGAAGGACTGATACAGAAAGCAGAGGTTGGAGACTCGGGTGTAGAAGTACCCTTACACAGAGCAGAGTTTGGAGAATGCAGAACAGAAGGACTGTTATAGAGAGCAGAGTTTGGAGACTGAAGTGGAGAAGGATTGTTGCTGAGAGCAAATGTTGTAGAGTGGGGTGCAAAAGGACTTTTCCAGAGGGCAGAGGATGCAGACTGAGATGCAGATAGACTTTTGAAGAGAGCAGAGGTTGCAGACTGAGTTGCAGAAGGACTGTTACATAGGGCAGAGTTTTGAGACTGTGGTGCAAAACGACTGATACAGAAAGCAGAGGTTGAATACTGGGGTGCATAAGGACCCTTACGGAGAACAGCGGATGAAGACTGTGGTACAGAAGGACTGTTACTGAGAGCAGAGGTTGGAGACTGGGGTGCAAAAGAACTGATGTAGAGACCAGAGGTTGGAGACTAGGATGCAGAAGGATCGTTGGGGCGATCAGACTATGGAGACTGGGGTGTAGAGTTACTGTTGCAGAGAGCATACGTTGGAAACTGGAGTGCAGAAGGACTGTTGCATACAGTAGAGGTTGGAGACTGAGGTACAGAAGGACTGTTAAAAAGAGCAGAGGTTGGAGAATGGGGTGCAGAAGAATTATTGCAGAGATCAGAGTTTTCAGACTTAGGTAAAGAAGAACTGTTGGAGAGAGCAGATGTTGGAGACTGGGTTTCAGAAGAATTGTTGTAGCGAGCAGAGGTTTGATAGTAGGGTGCAGAAGGACGTTGTAGAGAGCAGAGGTTGGACACTGGGGTGCAGAAGGACTGATACAGAAAGCAGAGGTTGGAGACTGGGGTGCAGATGGACTGTTGTGGAGACCAGATTTTTGAGACTGTGGTGGAGAAGGACTGTTGCAGAGAGCAGATGTTGGAGACTTGGGTGCAGAAGGATCCTTGGTGCAAGAAGCTTATGGAGACTGGGGTGTAGAAGGACTGTTTCAGAGAACAGAGGTTGGAGTCTGAGGTGAAGAAGGACCATTGCAGAAAGCAGAGGTTGGAGACTGGGTTTCAGAAGGATCCTACAGAGAGCAGAGTTTGGAAACTGAGGTGTAGAAGGACTGTTGTAAAGAGCAGAGTTTGGAGATAGAGGCGCAGAATTACTTTTGCAGAGAACAGAGGTTGGAGTCTGAGGTGCAGAAGGACTGTTACAGAGAGCAGAGGTTGTAGACTGGTTTGCAGAATGACTGATACATAATGCAGAGTTTGGAGACTCGGGTGCAGAAGGACTGTAACAGAGAGCAGAGATTGGACACTGCAGTACAGAAGGACTGTTACAGAGGGCAGAGGTTAAAGACTGGGGTGTAGAGGGATTGTTGCAGAGAGCAAAGGTTGCAGAGTGAGGTGCAGAAGGACTGTTACAGAGAGCAGAGTTTGAAAACTGTGGTGCAGAAGGAGTGATACAGAAAGCAGAGGTTGGAGACTGGGGTGTAGAAAAACTGTTGCAGAGAGCAGAGTTTGGAGATTGGGTTGGAGAAGGACTGTTGCAGAGAGCAGATGTTGGAGACTGGTGTGCAGAAGGAATGTGACAGAGAGCAGAATTTTGAGACTGGGTTGCTTATGGACTGTTGCAAAGAGCAGAGGTTGGAGACTGAGGTGCAGAAGGACTGATACAGACAGCAGTGTTTCGAGAATGTGGTGCAAAAAAAAATTGATACAGAAAGCAGAGGTTGGACAATGTGGTGCAGGAAAACCCTTACAGAGAACAGAGTTTGGAGACTGCGGTAAAGAATGACTGTTACAGAGAGTAGAGGTTTTAGACTGGGGTGCAGAATAACTATTGTAGAGATCAGAATTTGAATACTGGGGTGCAGAAGGTCCATTGCAGAAAGCAGAGGTTGGAGACTGGGTTTCAGAAGGATCTTACAGAGAGCGGAGTTTGGACACTAAGGTGCATAAGTACTGTTGCAGAGAGCAGAGGTTGGAGATTGGGGCGCAGTAGGACTGTTGCAGAGAATAGTGTTTGGAGTCTGAGGTGCAGAAGGACTGTTACAAAGAGAAGAGGTTGGAGACTGGGGTGCAGAATGATTGATACATAACGCAGAGTTTGGAGACTCGGGTTCAGAAGGACCGTTACAGAGAGCAGAGGTTGGAGACTGGGGTTCAGAAGGATTGTTGCAGAGAGCAGTGGTTGCAGAGTGAGGTGCAGAAGGACTATTACACTGATACAGAAAGCAGAGTTAGGAGACTGGGGTGAAGAAGGACCCTTACAGAGAACTGAGGTTGAAGACTGCGTTCCAGAAGAACTGTTGTTGAGAATAAGGTTGGAGACTGGGGTGCAGAGAGACCATTGCAGAGAGCAGAGGTTGGAGACTGGGGTGCAGAAGGAATGTTACAGAGAGCAGAGTTAGGAAAGTGGGGTATAGAAGGATCTTATAGAGAGCAGAGTTTGGAAACTGGAATGCAGAGACACTGTTGCAGAGCAGACGTTAGAGAATGGGGTTCAGAAGGATCGTTGCAGAGAGCAGATTATGAAGACGGGGTTATAGAAGGACTGTCCCAGAGAGCAGAGTTTGCAGACTGTATGTAGAAGGACTGTTGCAGAATGCAGTTGTTGAAGACTGAGGTGCAGAAAGACTGTTTCAGAGAGCAGAGTTTTGAAACAGGGGTGCAGAAGGACTGATACAGAGAGCAGAGATTGAGACTGAGGTGCAGAAAAAATGTTACAGAGAGCAGAGGTTAGAGACTGGGGTACAGAAGGACTGATACCGAAACCAGAGGTGAGAGACTGGGGTCCAGAAGGACCGTTACAAAGAGCAGATTTCAGTTACTGCAGTACAGAAGGAGTGTTACAGAGAGCAGATGTTGCAGACTGTGGTGCAGAAGGACTGTTGCAGAGAACAGATGTTGGAGACTGGGGTGCAAAAGGACCGGTGCTGAGAGCACAGGTTAAAGACTAACGTGCACAAAGATTGTTACAGAGAGTATAGGTTGGAGACTGGGGTGCAGAATAACTATTGTAGAGATCAGAATTTGAAGACTGGGTTGCAGAAGGATCTTTCAGAGAGCTTAGGTTGGGGACTGGAGTACAGAAGGTCTTTTGCGGAGAGCAGAGTTTGGAGACTGGGGTGCATAAGGACCGTTGCTGAGAGCAGAGGTTGATGAATGGGGTGCAGATGGACTGTTACAGAGAGCAGAGTTTGGAGACTGGCTTGTAGAAGTTTTTTTCAGATAGCAGGGTTTGGAGACTGAGGTGCAGAAAGACTGTTACAGAGTGCAGATGTTTGAGACTGGGATGTAGAAGGATTGTTGCAGAGAGCAGAAGTTGGAGACTGAGGTGCAGAAAGGTCGTTGCAGAGAGCAGAGGTTAGAGACTGGGGTGCAGAAGCATCGTTACAGAGAGAACAGGAAGGAGACTGGGGTGCAGAAGGAATGTTGCAGAGAGCAGAGGTTGGAGACTGGGTTGCAGGAGGACATTTGCAGAAAGCAGAGGTTGGAGACTGAGGTGCAGAAAGACTGTTAAAGAGAGCAGATATTGGAGACTGGGGTGCAGAAGGACTTATAGTGAAAGCAGATGTTGGAGACTGGGGTGCAGAAGGATGGATAAAGAGAGCAGTGGTTGGAGACTCCAGTACAGAAGGACTGGTATAGAGAGCAGAGTTTGGACACGGGGATGCAGAACGACTGTTGTAGTGAACAGAGGTTGGAGAGTGGGGTGCAGAAAACCTGTTGCAGAGAGCAGAGTTTGGAGACTGGGGTGCACAAGCATAGTTGCAGAGAGTAGCTGTTGGAGACTGGGGTGAAGAATTCCTCTTACAGAGTGCAGGGGTTGGAGACTGGGGTGAAGAAAGCCTGTTACAGAGAGCAGAGTTTGGAGACTGGGGTGCGTAATGTGTTTCAGTGAGCAAAGTCTGTGGACTAAGTTTAAAAGGGTCTTTCAGAAAGCAGAGGTTGGAGACTGATGTACAGAAGGACTGTTACAGAGAGTGGAGTTTGAAGACTGGGTTGCAGAAGGATTGTTGCAGAGAGCAGAGTTTTCAGACTGAGGTATAGAAGAACTGTTGCAGAGAGCAGATGTTGGAGACTGGGTTCACAAGGACTGTTTCAGCGAGCAGAGTTTTGAGACTGGGGTGTTAAAGATTCTTTGCAGAAAGCAGAGGTTGGAGACTGAGGTGCAGAAGGATCATTGCGGAGAACAGAGGTTTGAGACTGGGGTGCAGAAGGATCATTACAGACAGCAGAGTTTGGAGCCTGGGGATCAGAAGGATTGATACAGAGAGCAGAGTTTGGAGACTGGGGTGCAGAAGGATTATTGCAGAGAGCAGAGGTTTTAGACTGGCGTGTAGAAAAACTGTTGCAGAGAATAGAGGTAGGAGATGTGGGTGCAGAAGGACTGTAGCAGAGAGCAGAGGTTAATGAATAAGGTGCAGAAGGACAGTTACACAGAACAGAGTTTGAAGACTCGGGTGCAGAAGGACCCTAACAAAGAGCAGTCACTGGAGACTGCAGTACAGAGGACTGTTACAGAGAACAGAGGTTGGAGAGTGGTGTGGAGAAGAACTGTTGCAGAGAGTAGATGTTGGAGACTGTGGCGCAGAAAGACTGATGCAGAGAACAGAGGTTGGAGACTGGGGTGCAGAAGGAACTTTAAAGAGAGCAGAAGTTGGAGACTGGGGTGCAGAAGGATCTTACAGTGAGAAGAGTTTGGAGTCTGAGATGCAGAAGGACTGTGGCAGAGAGAAGACATTGGAGACTGGGGTTCAGAAGGGTTATTGCAGAGAGCAGAGGTTGGAGACTGGAGTGCAGAAAGTCTGTTGAAGAGAGCAGAGGTTGGAGACTTAGTTGCAGAAGGACTGTTACAGAGAGCATATTTTGGAGACTATGGTGCAGGACTGATACAGAAAACAGATGTTGGAGACTTGGGAGCAGAATGATTGTTGCAGACAGCAGAGGTTGGAGACTGGGTTGCAGAAAGACTGTTGCATAGAGCACAGGTTGGAGACTTAGGTGCAGAAGGACTATTACAGAGAGCAGAGGTTGGAGACTGTGGGGCAGAAAGACGGATACACTAAGCAGTGTTTGGACACTGGGGTGCAGAAGGACCATTATAGAAAGGAGAGAAGGACTGTTACAGAGAGCAGAGTTTGAAGACTGGGGTGCTGATGGACTGTTGCAGAGAACAGAGTATGCAGACTGAGGTGCAGAAGGACTAATGTAGAGAGCACATGTTGGAGACTGGGGTGCATAATGACTGTTGCAGAGAGCAGAGGTTGGAGACTTCTGTGTAGATGGACTGTTCCAGAGAGTAGATGTTGGAGACTGGGGTGCAGAAAGCCTGTTAAAGAGAGCAGAGTTTGGAGAAGGGGTGCAGAAAGACTGTTACAGAGAGGAGAGATTGGAGATTGTTTTGCAAAAGAATCTTATAGAGAGTAGAGTTTGGATACTGAGATGCAGAAGGACTGTTACAGAGTGTTGAGTTTTAAGACTGAGGTGCAGAAGGACAATTGCAGATAGCACAGGTTGAAGACTGATGTTCAGAAGGACTGTTAAAGAGAGCAGCGGTTGGAGACTGAGGTGCAGAAGGACTGATACAGAAAGCAAAGTTTTGAGACTGGGGTGCTGAAGGACCATTATAGAGAGCAGATGTTGGAGACTGCAGCGCAGAAGAACTGTTAGAGAGAGAAGAGTTTGGAAACTGGGGTGCAGAAGGACTGTTGCAGAGAACAGAGGTTGGCGACTGAGGTGTCGAAGGACTATTTAAGATAGCATAGGTTGGAGACTAGGATGCAGAAGAATCTTACAGAGAGCAGAGGCTGGAAACTGGGGTGCAGAAAGATTGTTGGAGAGAGCAGAGCCTGGAGACTTGGTTGCAGAAGGACTGTTGCAGAGAGCAGAGGTTGGAGACTGTGGTGCAGGACTGATACAGAAAGCAGAGAGTGGAGACTGGGGTGCAGAAGGACCTTTACAGAGAGCAGAGATTGGAGACTGGGGTACCAAAGTACTTTTACAGAGAGCAGAGATTTGATACTGGGGAGCGGAAGGACTGTTGCAAAACAGAGGTTTAAGACAAGGTTTCAGAATGACCATTGCAGAGAGTAGAGGCTGGAGACTGAGGTGCAGAAGGATTGTAACAGAGAGTAGAGTTTAGAGACTGGGGTACAGAAGCATATTACAGCGAGCAGAGGTTGAAGACTGTGGTGAAGAAGGACTGCTGCAGAGAGCAGAATTTGGAGACTGGGGTGCAGAAGGATTGTTACAGAGAGCAGAGGTTGGATACTGGGGTGCAGAAGTACTTTTGCATAGTCAAAAGTTGGAGATTTGGGTGCAGAAGGAACTGTTGCAGAGAGCAGAGTTTGGAGACTAAGATGCAGAAGGACTGTTATTGAGAGCAGAGGATTGAGAAAGGGGTGCAGAAGGAATGATACAGAAAGCAGAGGTCGAAGACTGGGGTACAGGAGGACTATTACAGACAGCAGAGTTTGAATTTTCCAGTACAGAAGGACTGTTACAGAGAGCAGACGTTGGAGACTGGGGTGCAGGAGGAATGTTCCAGAGAGTAGATGATGGAGACTGGGTTCCAGAAGGACTGTAGCAGAGAGCAGACGTTGGAGACTAAGGTGCAAAAGGACAGTTACACAGAGCAGAGGTTGGAGACTGGGGTGGAGAAGGACTGATACAGAAAGCAGAGGTTTGAGATTCGGGTGCAAAAGTACCCTTACAGAGAGCAGAGTTTGGAGATTTGGGTGGAGAATGACTGTTGCAGATAGCAGATGTTTGAGACTCGGGTGCAGATGGACTATTGCAGAGAGCAGAGGATGGAGACTGGCGTTCAGAAAGACTGTTACAGAGAGCAGAGTTTGCAGACTGAGTTGCAGAAGGACTCTCACAGAGGTCAGAGTTTGGAGACTGTGGTGCAAAACGACTGATACAGAAAGCAGAGGTTGGATACTGGGGTGAATAAGAACCCTTACAAAGAACAGAGGTTGGAGACTGCGGTACAGTAGGACTGGTACAAAGAGCAAAGGTTGGAGACTGGGGTGCAGAAGAACTGATGTAGAGAACAGAGGTTGGAGATTGGGGTCCATAAGGATCGTTGAGTCTAGCAGAGTATGGAGACTGGGGTATAGAAGGACTGTTGTAGAGAGCAGAGGTTTGAGACTGGGGTGTAGAAGGACTGTAGCATAGAGCAGAGCTTGGAGACTGGGGTGCAGATGGAATGATACAGAAAGCAGAGTTTGGAGACTGGGGTGCAGAAGGACTGTTACAGAGAGGAGAGGATTGAGACTGCAATACAGAAGCACTGTTACTGAGAGCAGACGTTGGAGACTGGGGTGGAGAAAGAAAGTGACAGAGAGAAGATGTTGAGATTGGGTTGCAGAAGGACTGTTACAGAGAGCAGAGTTTGGAGACTAGGGTAGGGAAAGACTGTTGCTGAGAGCAGAGGTTGAAGACTGAAGTGCAGAAGGACTGATACAGAAAACAGTGGTTGGAGACTGGGGAGCAGAAGGATTGTTACATTGAGCAGTGGTTGAAGACTGCGTTACAGTAGCACTGTTTCTGAGATCAGAGTTTGGAGACTGGGTTTCCCAAGGACTGTTCTTGAGAACAAGTATGGAGTCTGGGTGCAGAATTACCATTGAAAAGAGCAGAGGTTTGAGACTGGAGTGAAGAAAAACTGCTGCAGAGAGCAGATGTTGGAGACTGGTGTGCAGAAGCATCGTTGCAGATAGCAGAGTTTGAAGACTTGGGTTCAGAAAGACTGTTGCAGAGGCAGAAGTTGGAGACTGAGGTGCAGAAAACTGTTACAAAGAGCAGATGTTAAAGACTTGAGTACAGAAGGCCTGATACAGAAAGCAGAGGTTGGAGACTGGGGTGCAGAAGGACCGTTACAGAGAGCAGAGGTTTGAGACTGCAGTACAGAAGGACTGTTACAGAGAGCAGAGGTTGGACACTGTGGTGGAAAAGGACTTTTGCAGAAAGCATATTTTGGAGAGTGGGCTGAGGAAGGACTGTTTCAGAGAGCAGAGTTTGAAGACTGGGGTGCAGAAGCACTGTTGCAGAGAGCAGAGGTTGCAGATTGAGGTGCAGAAGGACTGTTACAGAGAGCAGAGATTGGAGATTGTGGTGCAGAAGGACTGATACAGAAAGCAGAGTTTGGAGACTGGGGTGCAGAAGGACCTTACATAGAACAGAGGTTGAAGACTGCGGTACAGAAGAACAGTTGTAGAGAACAAGGTTGGAGACTGGGGTGCAGAGGGATGATTGCAGAGACCAAACGTTGGAGACTGGGGTGCAAAGGGAATGTTACAGAGAGCAGAGTATGGAAACTGGGGTGCAGAAGGATCTTACAAAGAGGAAAATTTGAAGACTGGGGTGCAGAAGGAATTTTGCAGAGAGTGGACGTTGGAGACTGGGATGCAGAAGAATCGTTGCAGAGAGTAGATTATAGAGACTGGAGTGCAGAAGGTCTGCTACAGAGAGCAGAGGTTGAGGACTGCGGTGTAGAAGGCTTGTTACATAGAGCAGAGGTTGGAGAATTGGGTGTAGAAGAACTGTTGCAGAGAGTAGAGGTTGGAGATTGGTGTCCAGCAGGACTGTTTCTGAGAGCAGAGTTTGGAGACTGGGGTGGAAAAAGACTGCTGCAGAGAGTAGAGGGTGGAGACTGAGGTGCAGAAGGACTTTTACAGAGAGCAGAGGATGGGGACTGGAGTGCAGAAGGACTGATACAGAAAGCAGAGTTTGGTGACCTGGGTCAAGAAGGACTGTTGACGAGAGCAGATGTTGGAGACTGAAGTGGAGAAGGACTGTTGCAGAAAGCAGATGTTGGAGACTGGGGTGCAGAAGGACTGTTACAGAGAGCAGAGATTGGGGAATTGGGTGCAGAAGGACTATTGCAGAGAGCAGAGGTTGCAGACTGAGGTGCAGAAGGACTGTTACAGAGAGCAGAGTTTAAAGAATGTGGTGCAGAAAGACTGATACAGAAAGCAGAGTTTGGAGACTGAACTGAAGAAAGACCCTTACAGAGAACAGAGGTTGGAGACTGCGGTACGAAGGACAGTTACAGAGAGCAGAGGTTGGAGACCCAAGTGCAGAATAAGTGTTGTAGAGAACAGAGGTTGGAGACTGGGGTGCAGAAGGACCATTTCCGAAAGCAGAGTTTGGAGACTGGGTTTCAGAAGGATCTCACAGGGAGAAGAGTTCGGACACCGAGGTGCAGAAGGACTGTTACAGAGAGCAGAGGTTGGAGATTGGGGCACAGAAGGCCTGTTGCAGAGAGCAGAGTTTGGAGTCTGAGGTGCAGAAGAACTGTTACAGAGAGCAGAGGTTAGATACCGGGGTGCAGAAGGACTGATACAGAAAGCAGAGTTTGGAGACTGGGGTGCAAAATAACTTTTACAGAGAGCACAGTTTGCAGACTGTGTTTCAGAAGGGTTTAACAGAAAGCTGACTTTGGAGACTGAGGTACAGAAGGACTGTTAAAGAGAGCAGAGGTTGGAGACTTGGGTTCAGAAGGATTGTTGTAGAGAGTAGAGTTTTCAGACTGAGGTACAGAAGCACTGTTTCAGAGAGCAGATGTTGGAGACTGGGGTGCAGAAGGATCGTTGCAGAGAGCACAGGTTGGAGACTGGTGTGCAGAAGGACTGATACAGAAAGCTGTGGTTGGAGATTGTGGTGCAGAAAGCCTGTTACAGAGAGCAGCGTTTGGAGACTGGGGTCCAGAAGGACTCTTACGGAGAGCAGAGTTTTGAGACTAGGTTGCAGAAGGATGTTTCAGACAGCAGAGTTTGGAGACTGAGGTGCAGAAGCACTGTTAGAGAGAGAAGAGTTTGAAGAGTGAGGTGTAGAAAAACCCTTCCAGAGAGCAGACTTGGAGACTGGGGTGCAGAAAGATCATTGCAGAGAGTAGACTATGGAGACTGGGGTATAGAAGGACTTTTCTAGAGAGCAGAGTTTGGAGACTGGGGTGCAGAAAGACTGTTTCAGAGAGCAGTTGTGAAGACTGAGGTGCAGAAAAACTGTTACAGAGAGCAGTGTTTGGAGACTTAGGTGCAGGACTGATACTGAGAGCAAAGTTTGGAGACTGGGGTGCAGAAGGATCTTACAGAGAGCAGAGTTTGGAGATTGCAGTGCAGAAGGACTGTTCTAGAGATCAGAGGTTGGTGATTGGGGTGCAGAAGGACTGTTGAAGAGAGCAGAGTATAGAGACTGGGGTGCAGAAGGACTGTTACAAAAAGCAGAGTTTGGAGACTGGTTTTCAGAAGGATCTTACAGAGAGCAGAGGTTGGAGACTGAGGTGCATACAGACTGTTACAGAGATAGATGTTGAAGACTGAGGTGCAAAAAGACCATTGCAGAGAGCAGAGGTTGGAGACTGAGGTGCAGAAGGACTGTTGCAGAGTGCAGAGTTTAGAGACTTGAGTTTACAACGACTGTTGCAGAGAGCAGAGGTTTGAGATTTGGGTGCAGAAAAACTGTTACAGAGAGCAGAGGTTGGAGACTTAGTTCCAGAAGGAGTGTTAAAGAAAGCAGAGTTTAGAGACTGTGGTGCACAAGGATCCTTGCAGAGAGAAGAATTTTCAGACTGATGTACAGAAGGAGGGTTGCAGAGAGCAGATGTTGGAGACTGGGGTTAAGAAGGACTTTTGCAGAGAGAAGAGGTTGGAGACTGTGGTGCAAAAGGATCGTTACAGAGAGCAGAGGATAGAGACTGGGGTGCAGTAGGACCATTGCAGAGGTCATAGTTCGGGAACTAATGTGCAGAAGGATTGTTACAGAGAACATAAGTTGGATACTGGGGTGCAGAAGGAATGTTGCAGAGAGCAGAGGTTGGAAACTGGGGTTCAGAAAGACTGTGGCAGAGAGCAGAGGTTGGAGACTGGGGTCAGAAAAACTGTTACAGAGAACAGGGGTTGGAGACTGTGGTGCAGAAGGCTTGTTACAGAGAACAGAAGTTGGATACGTGGGTGCAGGAGGACTTTTGCAGAAAGAAGAGGTTGTAGACTGAGGTGCAGAAAGACTGTTAAAGAGAGCAGAGGTTGGAGACTGGGGTGCCGAAGGACTTATAGAGAAAGCAGATGTTGAAGACTGGGGTGCAGAAGGATGGATAAAGAGAGCAGAGGTTGGAGACTCCGGTACATAAGGACTGCTATAGAGAGCAGAGGTTGGAGACTGCGGTGCAGAAAGACTGTTGCAGAGATCAGAGGTTGGAGACTGGGGTGCAGAAGGACTGTTGCAGAGAGTAGCTGTTGAAGACTGGGGTGAAGAATTTCTCTTACAGAGAGCAGTGGTTGGAGACTGGGGTGCACGAGGACTGTTACAGAAAGCAGAGTTTGGAGACTGGGTTGCAGAAGGATCTTACAGAGAGCAGAGTTTGGAGAATGAGGTGCAGAAGCACTGTTACAAAGAGTAGAGTTTGGAGACTGAGGTGCAGAAGGATCATTGCAGAGAACAGAGCTTGGTGACTGAGGTGCAGAAGGATTGATACAGAGAGCAGAGTTTGGAGACTGCATTGCAGAAGGACTGTTGCAGAGAGTAGAGGTAGGAGATTGGGGTACAGAAGGACTGTAGAAGAGAGAAGAGGTGGGGGACTAAGGTTCAGAAGGACAGTTGCACAGAACAGAGTTTTGAGACTCGGTTGCAGAAGGACCCTTACAGAGAGCAGTGGTTGGAGACTGTAGTACAGAAGGACTGTTAAAGAGAACAGAGGTTGGAGACTGGTGTGGAGAAGAACTGTTGCTGAGAGTAGATGTTGGAGACTGTGGTGCAGAAGGACTGATGCAGAGAACAAAGGTTGGAGACTGGGGTGCAGAAGGAACTTTGAAGAGTGCAGAGGTTGTATACTGGGGTGCAGAATGATCTTATAGTGAGAAGAGGTTGGAGTCTGGGATGCAGAAGGACTTTGGCAGAGAGCAGACGTTGGAGACTGGGTGCAGAAGGATTATTGCAGAGAGCAGAGATTGGAGACTGCGGTGCCGAAGGACTGTTGAAGAGAGCAGAGGTTGTAGACTGAGGTGCAGAATGACTGTTACTGAGAGCAGAGGTTGGAGACTGTGGTTCAGAAGGACTGATACAGTAAGCAGTGTTTGGAGACTGGGGTGCAGAAGGACCATTACAGAGAGGAGAGGTTGGAGACTACGGTACAGAAGGACTGTTACAGAGAGCAGAGGTTAGAGAATGGGGTGCAGACAGACTGTTGGAGAGAACAGAAGTTGGAGACTGGGGTGCAGAAGGATCGTGGCAGAGAGCAGAGTTTTCAGACTGAGGTGCAGAAGGACTAATGTAGAGAGCAGATGTTGAAGACTGGGGTGCATAATTACTGTGGCAGAGAGCAGATGTTGGAGACTTCTGTGCAGATGGACTGTTCCAGAGAGTAGATGTTGAAGAATGGGGTGCAGAAAGCCTGTTACAGAGAGCAGAGTTTGGAGATGGGGTGCAGAAAGACTGTTACAGAGAGCAGAGTTTGGAGATTGGTTTGCAAAAGGATCTTAAAGAGAGTAGAGTTTGGAGACTGAGATGCAGAAGGACTGTTACAGAGAGTTGAGTTTGAAGACTGAGGTGCAGAGGGACAATTGCAGAGAGGATAGTTTGAAGACTGAGGTGCAGAAGGACTGTTAAAGAGAGCAGAGGTTGGAGACTGGGGTGCAGAAGGACTGATACAGAAAGCAGAGTTTTGCGACTGGGGTGCAGAAGGACCATTACAGAGAGCAGAAGATGGAGACTGCGGTGCAGAAGAACTGTTACAAAGAGAAGAGTTCGGAAACTGTGGTGCAGAAGGAGTGTTGCAGGGAACAGAGGTTGGCGACTGAGGTGCCGAAGGACCTTTGAAAATAGCAGAGGTTGGAGACTGGGGTGCAGAAGAATCTTACAGAGATTCGAGGTTGGAGACTGGAGTACAGAAGGATTGTTGCAGACAGCAGATGTTGGAGACTTTGTTGCAGAAGAACTGTCGCAGAGAGAAGAGGATAGAGACTGAGGTGAAGAAGGACTGCTAAAGAGAGCAGAGGTTGGAGACTGTGGTGCAGAACTGATACAGAAAGCAGAGGTTGGAGACTGAAGTGCAGAAGGACCGTTACAGAGAGCAGAGATTGGAGACTGGGGTACCAAAGGACTCTTACAGAGAGCAGAGATATGAGAATGGGGAGAGGAAGGACTGTTGCAAAACAGAGGTTTAAAATAGGGTTGCAGAAGGACCATTGCAGAGAGCAGAGGTTGGAGACTGATGTGCAGAAGGATTGTAACAGAGAGAAGAATTTGGAGACTGGGGTACAGAAGCATATTACAGCGAGCAGAGGTTGGAGACTGGGGTGAAGAAGGACTGCTGCAGAGAGCAGATTTTGGATACTGGGGTGCAGAATGATTGTTACAGAGAGCGGAGGTTGGATACTGGGGTGCAGAAGTACTTTTGCATAGAGCAGAAGTTGGAGATTTGGGTGCAGAAAAAACTGTTGCAGAGAGAAGAGGTTTAAGACTGAGGTGCAGAAAGACTGTTATAGAGAGCAGTGGATTGAGACAGGGGTGCAGAAGGAATGATACAGAAAGCAGAGGTTGAAGCCTGTGGTACAGGAGGACTTTTACAGAGAGCAGAGGTTGGAGTCTCCAGTACAGAAGGACTGATACAAAGAGCAGATGTTGGAGACAGGGGTGCAGGAGGACTGATACAGAAAGCAGTGGATGGAGATCCGGGTGCAAAAGTACCCTTAAAGAGAGCAGAGTTTGGAGACTGGGGTGGAGAATGACTGTTGCAGATAGCAGATGTTGGAGGCTGGGGTGCAGAAGGACTGTTGCAGAGAGCAGAGGATGGAGACTGGGGTGCAGAAGGACTGTTAAAGAGAACAGAGGTTGCAGACTGAGTTGCAGAAGGACTCTTACTGAGGTCAGAGTTTGGAGACTGTGGTGCAAAACGACTGATACAGAAGACAGAGGTTTGATACTGGGGTGCATAAGGACCCTTAAGGAGAACAGAGGTTGGAGACTGCGGTACAGAAGGACTGGTACAGAGAGCAAAGGTTGGAGACTGGGGTGCAAAAGAACTGATGTAGAGAACAGTGGTTGGAGACTGGGGTCCAGTAGGATCGTTGGGTCGAGCAGAGTATGAAGACTCTGGTATAGAAGGACTGTTTCAGAGAGCAGAGGTTGAAGACTAAGGCATAGAAGGACTGTTGCAGAGAGCAGACCTTGGAAACTGGGGTGCAGAAGGATCGTTGGGGCGAGCAGAGAATGGAGACTTGGTTGTAGAAGGACTGTTTCAGAGAGCAGAGTTTGGAGACTGAGGTGCAGAAGGACTGTTACAGAGAGCAGATATTGGAGACTGGGGTGCAGAAGAACTGTTGCAGAGAGAAGAGTTTGGAAAGTGTGGTGCAGAAGAACTTTTACAGAGAGCAGAGGTAAGAGACTGGGGTTCAGATTGATCTCACAGAGAGCAGAGGTTTTGAGACTGAGGTGCAGAAGGATTGTAACAGACACCTGAGGTAGGAGACTAGGGTGAAGGAGGTTTGTTGCAGAAAGCAGAGTTTTCAGACTGTAATGCAGAATGACTGTTGCAGAGACCAGGTGTTGGAGACTGGGGTGTAGAAGGACTGTTGCGGAGAGCAGAGTTTGGAGACTGATGTGCAGAAGAACTGTTCAGAAAGCAGAGGGTGGAAATTGGGTTGTAGATGTACCCTTAAAGAGAGCAGAGTTTGGAGACTGCGGTTTAGGACTGTTACCAAGAGCAGACGTTGGAGACTGGGATGCAGAAGGACTCTTACAGAGAGCACAAGTTGGAGACTAGGTGCATAAGGATGGATACAGAGACTGGGATTCAGATGGTTCTTACAGAGAGCAGAGTTTAAAGACTGGAGTGCAAAAGGACTGTTGCAGAGAGTAGATGTTGGAGACTGGGGTGGAGAAGATTCATTGCAGAGAGAAGAGGTTGGAGACTGGGGTGCAAAAGTAATGTTACACAGAACAGAGTTTGGAGACTGGGTTGCAGAAGTCCTGTTACAGAGACCAGAGGTTGGAGACTGTTGTACAGAAGGACAGTTACACAGGGAAGAGTTTAAAGACTGGGTTGCAGAAGGATGAAACAGAGGGCAGAGTCAAGAGACTGAGGTGCAGAAGGACTGTTTCAGAGAGCAGAGGCAAAAGACTGGGGTGCAGAAGGGTCGTTGCAGAGAGCAGAGTTTTCAGACTGAGGTGCAGAATGACTGTTGCAGCGAGCAGATGTTGGAGTCTGGAGTGCAGAAGGACTGTTGCAGAGAGCAGATGTTGGTAACTAGGGTCCAGAAAGACGGTTGTAGAAAGCAGAGTTTGGAGACTGGGTGTAGAAGGACTGTTGCAAGTAGGCAGAGGTTGGAGACTGAGGTGCAGCAGTCCTGTTACAGAGAGCAGAGTTTGGAGACTAGGGTGAAGAAGGACAGTGTCAGAGAGCAGAGGTTATATACAGGGGTGCAGAAGGATCTTACAGAGAGCAGAATTTGGAGACTGAGTTGCAGAAAGACTCTGCAGAGATCAGAGGTTGGAGACTGAGATGCAGAAGGACTCTTACAGAGAGCAGAGTTTGGAGACTGGGGTACAGAAGGACTGATACAGAAAGCAGAGATTTGAGTCTGGGGTGCAGAAAGACCGTTACAGAGAGCAGAGTTTGGATACCACTGTAAAGGAGGACTATTACAGAGAGCAGAAGTTGAAGACTGGGGTGCAGAACTACTGTAGCAGAGAGCATTTGTTGGTAACTAGGGTGCAGAAGGACTGTTGCAGAAAGCAGAGTTTGAAGACTGGGGAGCAGAATGACTCTTGCGGAGAGCAGAGGTTGAAGACTGGGGTGAAGAAGGACTGTTACACAAAGCAGAGTTTGGAGAAAGGGGTGCAGAAAGATCTTACAGAGAGCAGAATTTGGAGACTGATGTGCAGACGGACTTTTGCAGAGATCAGAGGTTGGAGACTGGGGTGCAGTAGGATCATTGCAGAGATCAAAGGTATGAGACTGGGGTGCAGAAGGATCGTTGCAGAGACAGAGGATGAAAACTGGGGTGCAGAAGGCCTGCTATAGATTGCAGAGTTTTTAGACTGGCGTGCAGAAGGCCTGTTAGAGAGAGGAGAGGTTGGAGACTGGGGTGAAGAAGGACTGTTACAGAGAGCAGAGTTGGGAGACTGGTTTGCTGAAGGTACTTACAGAAAGCAGATGTTGGAGGCTGACGTACAGAAGGACGGTTACAGAAAGCAGAGGTTGGAGACTGGGGTGCAAAGGAGTGTTACAGAGAGCAGGAGTTGGAGACTGTGGTACAGAAGGTCTGTTACAGATAGCAGAGTTTGCAGACTGGCGTGCAGAAGTCCTGTTACAGAGAGCAGAGCTTGGAGACTGTTTTGCAAAAGGACTTTTACAAAGTGCAGAGTTTAAAGACTGTGTTGCAGAAGGATTATAAAGAGAGCAGAGTTGGGAGACTGAGGTGCAGAAAGACTGTTACAGAGAGCAGAGGTAGGAGACTGGGGTGCAGAAGGTTCGTTGCAGAGAGCAGAGTTTTCAGACTGAGGTGCAGAACAACTGTTGCAGAGAGCAGATGTTAGAGACTGGTGTGCGGAAGGTTTGTTTCAGACAGCAGATGTTGGTAACTAGGGTGCAGAAGGACTGTTGTAGAGAGCAGAGGTTGGAGACTGGGGTGCAGAAGGACTGTTGCACAGAGCAGAGGTTGGAGACTGAGGTGAGGATGTCCTGTTACAGAGAGCAGTTTGGAGACTGGCGTGCAGAAGGCCTGTTACAAAGAGGAGAGTTTGGAGACTGGGTTGCTGAAGAATCTTACAGAGAGCAGAGGTTGGAGACTGAGGTGCAGGTGGACTGTTACAGAGAGCAGTGGTCGAAGACTGAGGTGCAGAAGGACCGTGCAGAGACCAGAGGTGTCAGACTGAGGTGCAGAATGATTGTTACAGAAAGAAGAGGTTGGAGACTGAGGTGTAGAAGTACTGTTACAGAGAGCAGAGTTTGGAGACTGAGGTGTAGAAGGAGTGTTTCAGAAAGTAGATGTTGAAAATTGGGGTGCAGAAAGAGCATTACAAAGACCAGAGTTTGGAGACTGTGGTATAAATAAACTGTTACAGAGAGCTGGGGTGTATAAGGAATGTTACAGAGAGCACAGGTTGGAGACTTGTGTTCAGAAGGACTGATACAGAAAGCAAAGTTTGGAGACTTGGTTGCCGAAGGACTGTTACAGAAAGCAGATGTTGGAGACTGGGGTGCAGAAGGACTGTTGCAGAGGACAGAGGTTGGAGACTGGGGTGCCGCAGGACACTTGCAGAAAGCAGAGATTAAAGACTGGGGTAAAGAAGGAATGTTACAGAGAGGAGAGTTTGGAAACTGCAGTGCAGAAGGATCATTCAGAGAGCAGAGATTGGACATGGGGTGTAGGAGGACTCTTGCCGAGAGCACAGGTTTGAGATTTTGGTGCAGAAGCACGGTTTCAGAGAGTAGAGGTTCGAAACTGCCTTTCAGTTGGACTGTTACAGAGGCAGAGTTTGGAGACTTAGGTGCAGAAGGACTGTTGTGGAGAGCAGAGTTTGTAGAATGAGGTGCATAAGGACTGTTACAGATAGCAGAGTTTGGAGATTGGGGTGCAGATGGACTGATACAGAAAGCAGAGTATGAAAACTCTGGTGCAGAAGGACTGTTGCAGAGAGCAGAGGTTTGAGAATGGGGTGCAAAAGGCCTGATACATAGAGCAGAGGTTGGAGACTGGGGTGCAGAAGGACTGTTACAGACAGCAGAGTTTGGAGACAGGGTTGAAGAAAAATCTTACAGAGAGCAGAGGTTGGAGACTGGGGTGCAGAATCACTGTTACAGAGAGCAGATTTTGGAGACTGAGGTGCAGAAGGACTGTTACAGAAAGAAGAGTTGGGAGACTGGGGTGCACAAGGATCATTGCAGAGAGCAGAGTTTTCAGACTGAAGTTTAGGAGGACTGTTGCAGAGAGAAGATGTTGGAGACTGGGGTGCAGAAGGACTTTTGCAGAGAGCAGAGGTTGGAAACTGGGATGCAAAAGGATCATTGCAGAGAGCAGAAGTTGGATACTGGGTTGCAGAAAGATTGTTACAGAGAGCAGAGTTTGAAGACTGGGGTGCAGAAGGAACCTTACAGAGAGCCGAGTTTAGAGACTGTGGGACAGAATGACTGTAAAAGAGAGCAGAGGTTGGAGACTGCGGAGCACAAGGACTGTTACAGTGAGCAGAGTTTGGAAACTGGGGTGCAGAAGGATCTTACAGAGTGCAGAGCTTGGAGACTGAGGTGCAGAAAGACTGTTATAGAAAGCAGAGTTTGGAGACTAGGGTGCTCAAAAATCGTTGCAGAGAGCAGAGTTGTCAGACTGAGGTGCAGAAGGACTGTTGCAGGAAGCAGATGTTGGAGACTGGGGTGCAGAAGGACTTTTGCAGAGAGCAGAGGTCAGAGACTGGTGTTCAAAAGGATTGTTGTAGAGAGCAGAGTTTGGAGACTGGGGTGCAGAAGGATTGTTACAGAGAGCAGAGGTTGGAGACTGTGTTGCAGAAGGACCATTGCAGAGATCAGAGTTTGGTAACTGAGGTGAAGAAGGATTGTTACACAGAACAGAAGTTGCAGCCTGAGGTGCAGAAGTACTGTTGCAGAGAGCAGAGTTTGGAGACTGGGGTTTACAGGGAATGTTGCAGAGAGCAAATTTTGGAGACTGGGGTGCAGAAGGACTGTTACAGAGAGCAGATTTTGGAGACATGGTTGCAGAAGGATCTTACAGAGAGCAGAGGTTCGAGACTGAGGTTCAGCGGGACTATTACACAGAGCAGAATTTGGAGACTGGGGTGCAGAAGGATCGTTGCAGATAACAGAGTTTTCAGACTGAGGTGCAGAAGGACTTTTGCAGAGATCAGAGTTTGGAGACAGGGGTGAAGAAGGACTTTTGCATAGAGATGATGTTGGATACTGGGGTGCAGAAGGATCGTTGCAGAGAGCAGAGGTAGGAGACTGGTGTGCAGAAGGATCTTTGCAAACAGCAGATGTTTGAGACCAGAGTGCAGAAGGACTGTTTTAGAGAGTAGAGTTCCGAGACTCAGGTACTGAAGGATCGATGCAGAGAGCTGAGTTTGGAGACTGAGGTGCAAAAGGACTGTTGCAGAGAGCAGACTTTGGAGACTCTGGTGCAAAAGTATCATTGCAGAGAGCAGATGTTGGAGCCTTGTGTGCAGAAGGATCCTTAGAGAGAGCAGAGGTTGGAGACTGTCCTGAGGAAAGGCTTTTACAGAGAGCACAGTTTGGAGAAAGGGGTGCAGTAGGACTTATACAGAGAGCAACGTTTGGAGACTGAGGAGCAGAAAAACTTTTTCAAAAAGCAGTTTGGAGACTGGGGTACAGAAGGAGTGTTGCAGAGAGCAGAGTTTGGAGACTGAGGTGCGGAAGGACGCTTACAGAGAGCAGAAGTTGGAGACTGTTGTACAGAAGGACTGTGACAGAAGGCAGAGTTTGGAGACAGGTGTGCAGAATTATTTTACAGAAAGCATATTTTGGAGACTGGGGTGCAGAAGGACTGTTGGGGAGAGCAGAGGTTGGAGACTGGGTTGCAGAAAGATCGTTGATGAGAGAAGAGATTGGAGACTGGGGTCAAAAGGCCTCCTACAGACAGCAGAGTTTAAAGACTGGGGTGCAGAAGGCCTGTTACAGAGAGCATTGCTTGGAGACTGGGGTGCAGAAGGACAGTTATAGAGAGTAGAGTTTAAGAACTGGCTTGCATAAGGATCTTACATAGAGCAGAGTTTGGAGACTGAGGTAGAGAAGGACTGTTATAGAGAGCAGAGGTTGAAGACTGGGGTGTAGAAGGACTGTTGCAGAGAGTAGAGTTTGGAGACTGGCGTGCAGAAGGACTGTGGCCGAGAGAAGAAGTTGGAGACTGGGGTGGAGAAGGATTGTTGCAGAGAGTAGAGGTTGGAGACTGAGTGCAGAAGAACTATTACAGAGAGCAGAGGATGACGACTGGGGTTCATAAGGACTGATACAGATAGCAGAGGGCAGTGACTGGGGTACAGAAAGAGTGATGCAGGGAGCAGATGTTGGAGACTGGTGTGAAGAAGGACTGTGAAAGAGAGCAGAGACTTGATACTGGGGTGCAGAAGGCCTTTTACTGAGAGCAGAATTTTGAGACTGGGGTGCAGAAAGACTGTTAGAGTGAGCAGAGTTTGCAGACTGGGTTTCAGAAGGGTCTTACAGAATGCAGACGTTGGAGGCTGAGGTACAGAAGGACTGTTACAGAGAGCAGAGGTTGAACACTGGGGTTAAGAAGAATTGTTGCAGAGAGCAAAGTTTTCAGACTGAGGTTCAGTAGAACAGTTGCAGAAAGACATATTGGAGACTGGGTGCACAAGGACTGTTGCAGCGAGCAGAGTTTGGAGACAGGGTGCAGAAGGATCCTTGCAGAGAGCAGAGGTTGGAGACTAGGATGCAGAAGGACTGGTACAGAGAGCAGTTTTTGGAGATTGGGTTTGAGAAGGATCTTACAGAGAACAGAGGTTGGAGACTGAGGTGCAGAATGAGTGTTACAGAGAGCGGAGGTTGGAGACTGGGGTGCAGAAGGATTGTTTCACAGAGCAGAGTTGTCAGATTGAGGTTCAGAGGGACTGTTGCAGAGAGAAGAATTTGGAGACTTGGGTGCAGGACTGTTGAAGAGAGTAGACGTTGGAGAATGAGGTTCAGAAGGATCATTACAGAGAGCAGAATTGGAAACTGGGGTGCAGAAGGACAGTTACAAAGAGCAGAGTTTGGAGACTAGGTTGCAGAAGGATGTTACAGGGAGCCGAGTTTATAGAGTGAGGTGCAGAAGCACTGTTACAGAGAGAAGAGGTTGGAGACTGAGTTGCAGAAGGATTGATACAGAGAGCAGAGGTTGGAGACTTGGGTACAGAAAAACTGATACAGAAAGCAGGGGTTGGAGACTTGGGTGCAGAAGAACCCTTACATAGAACAGATGTTGGAGACTGCAGTACAGGAGGACTTTTACCGAGAGGAGAGTTTGGAGCCTGGGGTGTAGAAGGACAGTTGCAGATAGCAGAAGTTGAAGACTCTGGTGTAGAAGGACTGTTGCAGAGAGCAGATTTTGGAGACGTGGGGGAAGAAGGACTGTTGCAAAGAGCAGAGGGTGGAGACTGGTGTGCAGAAGAATAGTTAAAGAGAGCAGAGGTTGGAGACTGGGGTGCAGAAGGACTGTTACAGAGAGCAGACGTTGGAGACTTGGGTGCAGAAAGATCATTGCAGAGAGCAGAGTTTGGAGACTGTGGTGCAGAAGGACTGACAGACAGAATAAGTTGTAGACTGGGGTGCAGAACAACTGTTGCGGAGAGCAGAGGTTGGAGACATGGGGGCAGAAGGACTGTTGCAAAGAGCAGAGTGTGGAGACTGGTGTGCAGAAGGATAGTGAAAGAGAGCAGAGGTTGGAGACTGGGGTTCAGAAGGACTGTTACAGAGAGCAGACGTTGGAGACTTGGGTGCAGAAAGATCATTGCAGAGAGCAGAGTTTGGAGACTGGGGTGCAGAACGATCCTTAAAGAGACCAGAGTTTGGAGACTGTGATGCAGAAGGACTGACAGACAGCATTAGTTGGAGACTGGGGTGCAGAACAACTGTTGCGGAGAGCAGAGGTTGGAGACTGGGGTGCAGAAGGATCGTTGAAGAGAGAAGAGGTTGGAGACTGTGGTGCAAAAGGACTAATACAGAAAGCAGAGGTTGGAGACTGGGGTGCAGAAGGACCCTTAAAGAGAACAGAGGTTGAAGACTGCGGTACAGAAGAACTGTTGTAGAGAACAACATTGGAGACTGGGGTGCAGAGGAAGCATTGAAGAGAGCAAACTTTGGAGACTGGGGTGCAGAAGGAATGTTACAGAGAGCAGAGTTTTAAACTGGGGTGCACAAGGATCTTACAGAGAGGAAAGTTTCGAGAGAGGGGTGCAGTAGGATTGTTGCAGAGAGCAGACGTTGGAGACTGGGGTGCAGAAGGATCGATGCAGAGAGTAGATTATGGAGACTAGGGTATAGAAGCACTTTTCTAGAGAACAGATGTTGCAGACTGGGGTGCAGAAAGACTGTTTCAGAGAGCAGTTGTTGAAGACTGAGGTGTAGAAAAACTGTTACAGAGAGCAATGTTTGGAGACTAAGGTGAAGACTGATACTGAGAGCAGAGTTTGGAGACTGGGGTTCAGAAGGATCTTACAGAGAGCAGAGTTTGGAGATTGAGGTGCAGAACGACTGTTCTAGAGAGCAGAGGTTGGAGATTGGGGTGCAGAACGACTGTTAAAGAGAGCAGATTTCAGAGACTTGGGTGCAGAAGGCCTGTTACAGAGAGCAGAGTATGCAGACTGGGGTGTAGAAGGACTGTTACAGAAAGCAGAATTTAGAGACTAATTTTCAGAAGGATCTTACAGAGAGCAGAGTTTAGAGACTGAGGTGCAGAAGAACTGTTACAGAGACAGATGTAGAAGACTGAGGTGCAAAAAGACCATTGCAGAGAGCAGAGTTTGGAGACTGAGGTGGAGAAGGACTGTTGCAGAGTGCAGAGGTTGGATACTTGGGTTTACAAGGACTGTTGCAGAGAGTAGAGTTTGGAGATTGGGGTGCCAAAGGACTGTTGCAGAAAGCAGAATTTGTAGACTGAGGTACAGAAAGACTGTTACAGAGAGCAGAGGTTGGAGACTATAGTGCAGGAGAACTGATAGAGAAAGCAGTGGTTGGAGACTGGGGTGCAGAAGGAGAGTTACAAAGAGAAGAGTTTGGAAAATGCTGTACAGAGGGACTGTTACAGAGAGCAGAGGTTGGAGACTGGGGTGGAGAAGGACTGTTGCAGAGATCAGATGTTGGAGACTGGGGTGCAGAATGACTGTTGTAGAGAGGAGGTTGGAGACTGGGGTGCAGAAGGACTGTTGCAGAGAGTAGGGGTTGAAGATTGGGGTGCAGAAGAACTGTTGTGGAGAGCAGACGTTGGAGATTGGGGTGGGGAGTGACTGTTGCTGAGAGCAGAATTTGGACAGAGTTGCAGAAGGACTTTTACAGAGAGCAGTGGTTAGAGACTTGAGTCCAGAAGTACTGATACAGAAAGCAGAGATTGGAGACTGGGGTGCAGAAGAACTGTTGTAGAGAGCAGATATTGGAGACTGGGGTGTAGAAGGACTGTTGCAGCGAGTAGAGGTTGGAGACTTGGGTGCAGAAAGACTATTACAGAGAGTAGAGGTTTGAGATTGGGGTGCAGAAGAACTTTTGCAGTAAGCAGAGGTTGAAGACTGGGGTGGAGAAAGACTTTTTCATAGAGTAGCATTTTGAGATTGGGGTACGAAAGGACTGTTGCAGAGAGCAGAGTTTGGTGACTGAAGTGCAGAACGACTGTTACAGAGAGCCGAAGTTGGAGACTGGGGTGCAGAAGGACTGATACAGAAAGCAGAGGTTGGAGACTTTGGTGCAGGAGGACTGTTGCAAAGAGCAGAAGTTGGAGACTAGAGTAGAGAAAGACTGTTGTTGAGAGCAGGTGTTTGAGACTGGGGTGCAGTAGGACTATTGCAGAGAGCAGTGGTTGCAGACTGAGGTGCAGAAGGACTGTTACAGAGAGCAGAGTTTGGAGACTGTGGTGCAGAATGACTGATACAGAAAGAAGAGGTTGTAAACTGGGGTGCAGAAGGACCATTCAAGGAAACAGAGGTTGGAGACTGCGGAAGAGAAGGACTGTTATAGAGAGAAGAGGTCGGAGACTGGGGTGCAGAAGAAGTGTTGTAGAGAAAAGAGGTTGGAGACTGGGGTGCAGAAGGACCATTGCAGATAGCAGAGGTTGGACAGTGTGTTGTAGAAGGATTTTACAGAGAGCAGAGGTTGGACACTGAGGTGCAGAAGGACTTTTGCAGAGAGCAGAAGTTGGAGTCTGAGGTGCAGAAGGACTGTTACAGATATCAGTGGTTGGAGACTGAGGTGCAGAAGGATTGTGACGGAGAGTGGAGTTTGGACACTGATGTTTAGCAGGACTGTTACAGAGAGCAGAGCGTGAAGACTGGTGTGTAGAAGGATCATTGCAGAGAACAGAGTTTTGAGACTGAGGTGCAGAAGCATCTTTGCAGAGAGCAGAGGTTGGACACTGGGGTTCAGAAGGACAGTTACAGACAGCACAGGTTGGAGACTAAGGTAAAGAAGAAATGTTGCAGAGAGCAGATTTTGTAGACTGGGGTGCAGAAGGACTATTGCAGAGAGCAAGGTTTGGAGACTGGGGTGCAGAAGAACTGTTGCAGATAGCAGAGGTTGGAGACTGGGGTGTAGCAGGACTGTTGCAGAAACAGAGGTTGGAGACTGAGGGGTAGAAGGACTGTTACAGAGAGCATAGTTTGAAGACTGTGCTACAGAAGGACTGATACAAAAAGCAGACTTTTCAGACTGCGTTGCAGAAGGATCTTACATAAAGTAGAGGTTTGAAACTGAGGTGCAGATGGACTTTTACAGACAGCAGAGGTTCGAGACTGGGGTGCAGAAGGACGCTTACAGAGAGCAGAGTTTGGAGACTGCAGTATAGAAGGGCTGTTACAGAGAGCACCCTTTTGACTGGGGTACAGGACTGTTGTAGATAGAAGATGTTGGAGACTGTGGTGCAGAAGGACTGTTGCATATAGCAGAGGTTGGAGAATGAGGTGCAGAAGGACTGTTGCAGAGAGCAGATTTTTCACTTTGAGGTACAGAAGGACTGTTGAGAAGAGCAGATGTTGTAGACTGGGTTGGACAAAGACTGTTTCAGAGATCAAAGTTTGGAGACTGGCGTGCAGAAGGATAGTTGCAGAGAGCAGAGTTTGGAGACTGGGTTCCTGATGGACTGTTACAGAGAGCAAATTTTGGAGACTGGCGTGCAGAAGGATTGTTACAGAGAGGAGAATTTAAAGAATGTTGGTGCAGAAGAATCGTTGCAGAGAGTAGAGTTTGGAGACATAGGTGCAGAAGGACAGTTGCAGACAGCAGAGGTTGTTGACTGAGGTGCAGAAGGATTGTTACAGAGAGGAGAGATTGGAGACTGAGGTGCAGAAGGACTGTTGCAGAGAACAGAGGTTGGAGACTGTGGTGCAGAAAGACTGTTGCAGAGAGTAGGTGAGGAGACTATGGTTCAGAAGGACTGTTGAAGAGAGTAGAGGTTGGAGAATGGGGTGCGGAAGAACTGTAACAGAGAGAAGAGGTTGGAGACTGTGGTGCAAAAAGCCTTATACAGAAAGAAGAGTTTGGAGACTGGGGTGTAGAAATACTGTTACAGAGAGAAGAGGTTAAAGAATTGGGTGCAGAATAAGTGTTGTAGAAAAAAGAGGTTGGATACTTGGGTGAAGAAGGACCATTGCAGAAAGCAGAAGTTGGAGACTGGATTTCAGAAGGTTCTTACAGAGAGCAGAGATTGGACAATGAGGTGCAGAAGGACTGTTGCAGACATGAGGTTGGAGATTGGGGCACAGAAAGACTGTTGCGAAGAGCAGAGGTTGAAGTCTGAGGTGCAGAAGGAAAGTTACAGAGAGAAGAGACTGGGGTTCAGAAAAACTGATACAGAAAGCAGAGTTTTTAGACTGGGGAGCAGAAGGATCGTTACAAAGATAGTTTGGAGACTGCAGTTTAGAAGGACTGTTACAGAGAGCAGAGGTTGGAGACTGGGGTGGAGAAGAACTGTGGCAGAGAGCAGATATTGGAGGCTGGGTTGCAAAAGGACTGTTGCAGAGAGCAAGGTTGAAAACTGGGGTGAAGAAGGACTGTTGCAGAGAGCAGAGTTTGGAGACTGTGTTGCAGAAGGACTGATACAGAAAGCAGAGGTTGTAGACTGGGGTGAAGAAGGACCCTTACAGAGAATAGATGTTGAAGACTCTTGTACAGAAGAACTGTTGTAGAGAAAAGAGCTTGGAGACTGGGGTGCAGAGGGACCATTGCAGAGAGCAGAGTTTGTAGACTGGGGTGCAGAAGGAATGCTACCGAGAGAAGAATTTGGAAACTGGGGTGCAGAAGGATCTTACAGTGAGAAGAGTTTGGAAACTGGGATGCAGAAGGACTGTTGCAGAGAGCACACTTTGGATACTTGTGTGCAGAAGGAGTGTTGCAGAGAGCAGAGTGAGGAGACTGGGGTGCTGACGAACTGCTACAGTGGGCAGAGGTTGGAGACTTGGGTGCAGAAGGATCGTTGCAGAGAGAAGAGTGAGGAAACTGAGGTGCAGAAGAACTGTTACAGAGGGCAGTGGTTGGAGACTTGGGTGTAGAAGGACTGTAGAAGAGAGCAGATTTGGAGATTTGGGTGCAGAAGGACTGTTGCAGAGAGCAAAAGTTGGAGACTCAGTTGCAGAAGAATCATTGCAGAGAGCAAAGTGGAGACTGGGGTGCACAAGGATTGTTACAGTGAGAAGAGGTGAGAAACAGGGGTCCAGAAGGACTGTTACAGAGAGCACAGTTTGGAGACTGGGGTGCAGAAGGACTGTTGCAGAGAGCATAGGTTGGAGACTGAGACACAGAAGGACTGTTACACAGAGCAGACGTTGGAGACTGGGGTGAAAAAATTATGATATAGAAAGCAGATGTGGGAGACTGGGGTGCAGTAGGACCGTTACAGAGAGCAAAGGTTGGAAACTGGCGTGCCAAAAGACTGTTTCAGAGAGCAGAGTTTTGAGACTGGATTGCAGAACGACTGATACACAAAGCAGAGTTTGGAGACTGGGGAGCGGAAGGACCATTACAGAGAGCAGAGTTTGGAAACTGAGGTATAGAAGGAGTGTTACAGAGAGCAGAGGTTGGAAACTGAGGTATAGAAGGACTGTTACAGAGAGCAGAGGTTGGATACTGGGGTGCAGAAAGACTTTTGCAGAGAACAGAGGTTGGAGACTGGGGTGCAGAAGAACCGTTGTAGAGAGCACAGTTTTGAGACTGAGGTGCAGAAGTTTTGTTACAGAGAGCAGAGGTTGGATACTGGGGTGCAGAAGGACTGTTGCAGAGAGCAGAGGTTGGAGACTGAGGTGCAGAATGATTCTGTCAGAGAGCGGACGAAGGAGATTGGGGTGCAGAAGGAGTGTTGCAGAGAGCAGAGTTTGGAGATTGGGGTGCAGAAGAACTGATACAGAGAAAAGCTGTTGGAGACTGGGGTGCAGAAGGCCTGTTACAGAGAGCAGAAGTTTGAGACTGAGGTGCAGAACAACTGTTGCAGAGAGCTGACTTTGGAGACTGGGGTTCAGAAGGACTGTTTCAGAGAGCAGAGTTTGGAGACTGCAGTACAGAAGGACTGTTACAGAGCGTAGAGCTTGGAGACTGGGGTGCAGAAGGAATGTCACAGAGAGCAAAGTTTGGAAACTGAGGTGCAGAAGGATCTTATAGAGACCAGAAGTTGAAGACTTGGGTGCAGAAGGACTGTTGCAGAGAGCAGACGTTTGAGACTGGTGTTCAGGAGGATCGATGCAGAGAGTAGAGGTGGGAGACTTGGGTGTAGAAGGACTGTTTAAGAGAGCAGATGTTTGAGACTGGGGTGTAGAAGGACTGTTGCAGTGAGCAGAGTTTGGAGACTGAGGTGCAGAAGTACTGTTACAGAGAGCAGAATTTGGAGACTGCGGGGAAGAAGGACTATTGCAGAGAAAAGTGTTTGGAGACTGGGGTGCAAAAGAAATGTTGCAGAGAGCAGAGGTTGAAGACTTCATTTCAGAAGGATTATACAGAGAGCATAGGTTGGAGAGTGGGGTGCAGAAGGATCGTTGAAGAGAGCAAAAGTTGGAGATTCAGTTGCAGAAGAATCATTGCAGAGAGCAAAGTGGAGACTGGGGTGCAGAAAGATCGTTACAGTGAGAAGAGGTTGTAAACTGGGGTCCAGAAGGACTATTACAGAGACCACAGTTTGGAGACTGGGGTGCAGAACGAATTTTGCAGAAAGCAGAGGTTGGAGACTGGGGTACAGAAGGACTGTTGCAGAGAGAAGAGGTTGGAGACTGAAACGCAGAAGGACTGTTACACAGAGCAGACGTTGGAGACTGGGGTTAAAAATTATGATATAGAAAGCAGAGGTGGGAGACTGGGGTGTAGTAGGACCGTTACAGAGAGCAAAGGTTGGAAACTGGCATGCCGAAGGACTGTTTCAGGGTGTAGAGTTTGGAAACTTTGGTGCAGAAGGCCTGCAATAGAGTGCAGATGTTGGAGACTGGTTTGCAGAAGGAATGTTACAGAGAGCAGAGTTTGGAAACTGGGGTGCAGAAATATCTTACAGAGAGCAGAGGTTAAAGACTAGGGTGTAAAAGGACTTTTGCAGAGAGAAGAGGTTGGAGACTAGCAAATGATCGTTGCAGAGAGCAGATGTTAGAGACTTGGGTGCAGTAGGACCATTGCAGAAGTCAGAGTTTGGGAACTGAGGTGCATAAGGATTGTTGAAGATTAGAGAGGTTGGAGACTGGGGTGCAGAAGGATCTTTGTTGAGAGCAGAGGTTTGAGACTGGCGTGCAGAAGGACTGTTCCAGAGAACAGAGTTTGAAGACTGCGGTGCAGACGGCCTGTTACAGAGAGTAGAGTTTGGTGAAGGGATGCAGAACGACTGTTACAGAGGGAAGAGTTTGGAGACAGGGGTGCAGAAAGACTGTTTCAGAGACCAGAGTTTGGAGACTGAGGTGCAGAAGGATGGTTACACAGAGAAGAGGTAGGAGACTTGGGTAAGAAAAAAAGTTACAGAGAGCACATTTTGGAGACTGGGGTGCAGAAGGAGTGTTACAGAGAGCAGATGTTTCAGACTGGGGTTCAGAATAACTGATACGGAAAGTAGAGTTTGAAGACTGGGGTGTAGAAGGACTTTTACAGAGAGCAGAGTTTGTAGCCTGGGATGCAGAAGGACTGTTTCAGAAAACAGAGGTTGGATACTGGGGTGGAGAATGGCCATCGCAGAGAGATGACTGGGGTGCAGAAGGATCGTTGTAGAGAGCAAACTTTGGAAACTAAGGTGCAGAAGGATCGTTACACAGAGCAGAGTTTGGTTACTGGGGTGCAGAAGAACTGTTGCAGAGTGCAGAGGTTGGTGACTGGTGTGCAGAAGGACTGTTATATAGAGCAGAGGTTGGAGACTGGGGTGCAGAAGAACTGTTGCAGAGAGCCGAGGTTGGAGACTGGAGTGCAGAAGAACTGTTGCAGAGAGCCGAGGTTGGAGACTGAGGTTAAGAAGAATCGCTGCAGAGTGAAAAGGTTGGAGACAAGGGTGCAGAAGGACTGTTGCAGAGAGCAGAGGTTGGAGATGTAGGTGCAGAAGGACTTTTACAGAGAGCAGAGGTTGGAGACTGGGGTGCCGAATAACTGATATGGAAAGTAGAGTTCGGAGACTGGGGTGCAGAAGGACCGTTACACACAGCAGAGGTTGGAGACTGCGGTACAGAAGAACTGTTACAGAGAGCAGATTTTGGAGCCTCGATGCAGAAGGATTGTTACAGAAAGCACAGATTGGAGACTGAGTTGCAGAAGGATCGTTGCAAAGAGCAGAGGTTTCAGACTGAGGCTTAGAAAAACTGTTACACAGAGCAGAGGTTGGAATCTGAGGTGCATTAGGACTGTTACAGAGACCAGAGTTTGGAGACTGGGGTGCAGAAGGACTATTAAAGAGAGAAGAGGTTGGAGATTGAGGTGCAGAAAGATCATTTCTGAGAGCAGAGATTTGAGACTGGGGTGCAGACAGACTGTTACAGATTGCAGAACTTGGAGACTGAGGTGAAGAAACACTTTTAGAGAGAGGAGAGGTTGGAGACAGGGGTGCAAAAGGATTCTTACAGAGAGACGAAGAAGGAGACTCGGGTGCACAAGAATTGTTGCAGAGAGCAGAGGTTGGAGAATGAGGTGCAGAAAAATCGCTGCAGTGAGCAGAGTTTGGAGACTGGGGTGCAGCAGGACAGTTACAGAGAGCAGAGGTTGGAGACTGAGGTGTAGAAGCATCGTTGAAGAGAGAAGAGATTCAGACTGAGGCTTAGAAAGACTGTTACAGAGAGAAGTCTTTGGAATCTGAGGTACAGAAGGACTGTTACAGAAAGCAGAGTTTGGCAATTGAGGTGCAGAAGGACCATTATAGAGAGAAGAGGTTGGAGACTGCGGTAAAGAAGGACTGCTAGAGAGAGCAGAGTTTGGAGACTTTGGTGCAGAAGGACCGTCGTAGAGAGCAGATGTTGGGGACTAGGGTGCAGAATGACTGTTACAGAGAGTACACGTTTGAGACTAAGGTGCAGAAGATTGTTAGAGAGAGCAGACGTTGGAGACTGGGGTACAGAAAGACCATTACAGAGAGCAAAGGTTGGAGAGTGAGGTGCAGAAGGACTTTTACAGAGAAAAGAGGTTGAATACTGGGGTGCAGAAGGACTGTTACAGAGAGGAGAGGTTGGAGAAAGGGATGCAAAAGGATCTTACAGAGAGCAGAGGTTGGAGACTGGGGTGCAGAAGGACTTTTGCAGAGAGCAGCGATTGGAGATTGAGGTGCAGAAGGATCATTGCAGAGAGAAGAGTTTGGAAACTGGGGTGCAGAAAGAGTATTACAGAGAGCAGAGGTTAAAGACTGGGGTGCAGAAACCCTGTTACAGAGAGCAGAGGTTGGATACTGAGGTGCAGAAGTACTGTTACAGAGAGCAGAGGTTGGAGACTGAGGTATAAAAGGATTGGTACAGAGAGAAGAGGTTGGAGACTGAGGTGTAGAAGCACTGTTACAGAGAGCAGAGGTTAGAATCTGTGGTGCAGAAGGATCGTTGCAGAGAGCAGAGGTTGGAAACTGAGGTGCAGAAGGATCATTGCAGACAGCAGAGGTTGGAGACTGAGGTTTGGAAGGATCATTACAGAGAGCAGAGGTTGGAGACTGGGCTCAGAAAGACAGATACAGAGAGCACAGTTTGGAGACTAGGGTGTAGAAAAATGTTGCAGTTAGCAGAGATTGGAGACTGGGTTGAAGAAGGCCTTTTACAGAGAGCAGAGGTTGGAGACTGGGGTGCTCAAGGCCTGTTACAGAGAGCAGATGTTGGAGACTGGGGTGCAGAAGAACTGTTACAGCAGCACAATTTATAGACTAGGGTTCAGAAGGATATTATAGAGAGCAGAGTTTGGAGACTGAGGTGCAGAATGATTGTTGCAGAGAGCAGAGTTTGGAAACTGAGGTGCAGAAGGACTGTTGCAGAGAGCAGATGTTCGAGAGTGGGGTGCAGAAGGACTCTTTCAGAGAGCAGAACTTGGAGACTGGAGTGCAGAAGGATTTTTGCAGGGAGCAGAGGTTGGAGACTGGGGTGCAGAAGGCCTGTTACAGATATCACAGTTTGGAGACTGAGGTGCAGACGGACTGTTATAGAGAGAATTTTTTATTTTGCAGAATTTTATAACTAGAAGGCTCTGACATATCGTAAGAGGTAATAATTTGTCTTCCCTTTTCCCTTTATGCTAGAAGAAGCACAGGTGAAATAAAAAGAACTGAAAGAGCTGGCACAGTGGTGCACATCTGTAACCAAGCAGCTCAGGAGGCTGAGGCAGGAAGATAGTGAGTTCAAAGACAGCCTCAGCAAAAACAAGGCATCAAGAAACTCAGTGAGACCCTGTCTCTATATAAAATATAAAATAGGGCTGGGGATGTGGCTCAGTGGTCAAGCCCCTGAGTTAAATCTTCGGTAACTGCCCCCCTACACCCCGGCCCCCAAAAAAAACAGAATTGAAAGAGATGTTAAATGCTGAATTGAGTGCTGAATCTCTAAGACAGGAGGGAGGCTTTTTCCTGGTGAATTTGTTATGATTTTAAACCTAATAGTTAGGGTTAAGGGCATCCATGCATGTTAGGTGAAAGAGCCCAGAATCTCCCAAAGTTTGTCCTTGGACCAGCATCACTGGGAACACTTGGAACTCACTGACTGAGGCCAACTGTTCTGCACAATGACATCTGATCTTTTCCTCGGCTCCAAGCACCCACACCATATGGAAGGATATGAGGACAACTCTGGGCCAGGCCAGATAGGTCATAGATTTCACAGTAATAAATTCACATTGCCACAAGCACCTGAAATCATTCAGATATTTTTCTGAATAAATTGACCTTGTACTGTGTGTTTGTGTGTGTGTGTGTGTGTGTGTGTTTGTGTGTGTGTGTGTGTGCGTTTTAAGCAATTTACTGGGCAACATAAAAATTGGATTTAAAAATTTTAATCATTTTTTATCCTATTGAGATCAAATAGGAATCATTGTTTCCCTGATGTGCATAAGAGTTTTCATGATCACACCATTATTTCTCGTTTGGTCACGCAAAAAAAAAAAAAAAAAAAAAAAAAAAAAAAAAAAAAAATTCGACTTTTAAGACTCTAGACTTATTTATTTTATTTTGTTTATATTTAGATTTTAAAATTAGTTGTGTTAACTGAAGCACCGACTTTCTATTGAAATTTAAATACTTTAAGCTTCTTAAGGCCCTGAAATTTGGAATTTTAATGAAAGCTGTGTTGGCCTATTAATCATGTGAAATGAATTATTTGAACCAAAGATAAGAATGTCTGGGCATTGAATATAATAAGACAGTTTACTAATATATGGTATTATCATCAGGTAACAAAGTGTCACTACAAATAATAGTTATTACATGATAAATTTTGTGAGTCAATTTCTCTTTTGTTTCTTAAATCATAATTGTTAATACATATTAAATGTACAAATTAATGTACATTATGCAAATTAAAGGGCTTCATTTATGTTTCCCTACTTGCATTAATATATTCTGCATTAATTTCAATTCTTTTTTCTGTAAAATGGGGATAATAGGTTATCCTATAGGTTGTTGTGTAAACCAAATAAGTTAATGCATGTAAAAGTCTCATAGGCATTTAATAAGTGTTAGGTATTTTTATCTAATGTGTGTCTCTATTCGTTACTCAATTTAAAAAATCCTGATTGGATTCAGGTATGTAAAAATTCATCTTTTCAAAGAAATTCACTGAGTTTTGATAGAATGGATTATCCGAAATTCAATCTAATTTTTACAGAAAACATGCCACTTTTAAACTACATTAAACAAGGTTTTTAAAGTAAGGCATTTATGTGTTTTGATGCAATCTAAGTAGACTCAGACTCAAATTATTTTTCTATGAAATATGCCCTAGATGATTATGATGATTATGGTTATTATTATTGCAGAGAAGAGGGTTTACTATTAAGTTGATCTAATTCCTATGCTGCATTGTATAAATTCTAAGGAGCAAGTACATATTGTGTCACAAAGTGTCATTCATGAGTTATGATTGTCAATAATGGATTCTAATGGTGACCATGATGATGATTCAGTCTAATTCCCTACATTAATAAAGAGCATAGAGGATGAGGAAAATTGTTTGGGTATCATCCTTCACCCTACCCCACACCCGTGACCTACAAGAAATTAGCCAGTAAAACCAAGGAAAAACTTATATGTATATATAATATTATATAAACATACATTGGGAGATTTTTTTAATGCCCCATGAAATTGTCCCTCCTGAACTGACCTTTATATTTAAGACCTTTACAATAGCAGTATGTACAACTTCAGAGATTGTATTTTTAAATCCCTGAACATTTACGTTTAGTTTTCTTTTTTACACATCCACAGACCATATACCAATTTTGCATAGTAAAATCTGCTGGAACTGCCTTCTATGTGGAATTTTATTTCTTTTTCTGAAAACATCTAGATATATACTTATAAAAGAGATTGTCATACTGCTCTTTTTAATACGTGGATTTAAAAGAAAGTACATGTCACTGATTTCTAAATGACTTGAAGTTCATCCAAGTAGTTGATAGAGAAAACAGAGAACGTAAGAAATGTCAAGTACATGTAGCTTCCAGCTCCATTTCAAAGTTGATTTATTGTAAATCAATGCTAATAAGGTAACCTCTTGTTTAGGAAAATTATTTAGAGAAAGCGATACCTACAACTGAACGAGATAGTGTGGTGTTTTTAGTCATTTCTGGATAAACTTATACTACAATTTTCGTGAATACCAAGTATCACAAGAATCCCTACTTTCTCTATTTCCTTCTCTACTTTCTCTATTCTCCTGGGGGATTTCATATTCACCCATTGCTGTAACAGTTGCCTTCAAGACAATGACTCCCAAATCCACACCTGCAGTTCTAGGCTGTCTGTGAAGAGCATTTCCACGAAATTATCCCACAGATAACTCACATTCAACATTACTCAAATCAAATACACCAAAGCCTACTCTATATCTGCTATTTCTCACATATTCCTGTTTTTCTGAGTGATCCCAACAGCTAGCCAGCCTGCCCAAACTGATTTGTTGTCTTTACCGTGTCCTCTTCAACTAGGACTTTAAAGTTCTCCATATCCTTCTCCATGAGAGCTTCAGAGATTTTCTCCCACCTTCAACACAGCACGTCTTCAGATACAGACCACTTCATTTTCATCTTGTTTTAGCACTCAGATCACTCTTTTGAACTAAACAGGTGTGTCTAAAACCTGGGGAACCAGGTTTCACAGTTATCAACCCCTGCTCCTTGGACTCACATGCACAATTCCATGAGTGGGTCTATCTGCGTGTTCTAGACCTAGAGATCTGATGATTTTCTAAAACCCAGTCTATCTCCCTCCAGATGTCCCTGATTTTACTCTGCACTCACCTGAAAGAGATTTATGGTCCCCTATTGTTGATACTCTGCAATCATTGATGTCTATGCTCATACCCAAACCTGTCTTCCAGAGACACACCTGGGCTCTCTGGTGGCCCATGGCATGGTGGGGGGTGGGACGTTTGCCGAGGTTTCTATTGCCAAGTACCTTGCTTAGAAATCAGGCCTGACACAGCTTCACAGAGCCTAGTCCCGGCCCCATAGGCTGATACCCTGCCACCTTCCCTGAAGTAGCAGGCTCCTTAGAATGACCCAGGGCTTTGCAGCATCCACTGCTTCTATCCCACTAGCCCCTTGAAGCCTAGCTAGAGACTCCATAGAAACAGGGTACATCTCTATGGAAATGGGCTCCCTCCTCATCCCCCAGTGTGATGCAGCTCTCAGAGAAGCTCAATAGTGAGTGTCTTTCCATTTATAGCAATTAGGATAACCAAGTTTTCTGAGCTTGCTGAGCCTTAGATGGCAGTTTTCTGCTATATTCTTTGAGATTTCTGCCATCAATGTTGCCTGAGATGTCAACTTGCCATCCCACTAACTATATGACAGTGTTCTCAGTCAAGACCAATCCCACAACCAATAACACACACACACACACACACACACACACACACACACACACACATGCACACGCCCATCCACCATGGTGAGGAAGGCTTTGTATCTCTGATACAAACTGAATCCACCCACCAATCACATTCACTGCTTTAAAGAGATCGTGATCAGGAAACAACTGATGTCACTTGTAAAATGTGATATGTCCTGGACTATCACTTTGGTGAAAAAGATGTACAGAAATGCATAAAATGGGAGAATATACTTAACCTCTTAGAGACCTAAAAAAATATTTAGATGTGGTTCTAACAAATCCTGAGTTAAAAATCATCTTGAAAAAAATGCTTTCACTTCCATTTATCAATTTACTTTCTTACTTACTTACTTACTTACTTACTTACTTACTTACTGCAGTACTGCGGATTGAACCCAGTGGCACTCTACCATGAAGCTATATCGCCAGCCATTTCAATTATTTGGGGTGGGGGGCCTTGCAGAGTTTCAAATTTATGATCCTCCTGCCTTAGTCTCTCAAGTACCTGGGATTATAGAAAGGTACCACTCTTGCGATTAATTACATATTTTTAAAATAAGGCTATTTTAAAAAATTGAACTATAATTTGTACTCAAAGAATGTACAGATCTAAAGTGTACAGGTTTATAATAGTTTACATATATATGAACTACCAAAAATCAGGATATAAAACATTTCCATTACTTTAGAAAATTCCTTCATGCTTCAACTGATATCACCCCTGAGCTCCAAAAAAAAAAAAAAAGACCACCATTATTACTTGACCATTATAGCTGTTTTGCTAATTTTTGAACTTTATTTAAAGGAAACATACAGTATATATTTTGTATCTGGCTTCTTTCACCCAGAATTTTTTTTTTAAGATTTGTCAATGTTATTAATGTTCCAGTATTTGTGTTTCTAAAGTAACTGAATTATTCCACTGCATGATAAACCGTGATTTGTCTTCTGTCCTTCTGCTGAAGGCATAATATTTGTTTGAATTATTATGAATTTTTACACAAGAATTTTTGTGAACTGTGCATTAATTTCCTTGGAAATATGCTAGGAATGGGATTGTTTTGAATAGAATAACTACATATTTAACTAAATTAGAAATTACTAAATATTTTTGAAAAGTAAGTGTATAGACTTCAAATTTCACCTTGAGTATCTATCAAAATAGCTAGAAATCATGTTGTTTTCATCATTATACTAACAAAAAAGCGCAGAAGAAAATGCAAATTAATGACTTTCCTTGACTTTATTAGGGATGAAGATTATAAGGCAAACAACTAACTGAAGTCTGGGGAGAGATAAGAAACCAAAATAATCCAGGCATTTTATTTAACTATGGGAGAACCCACTACATACATAGGAGTTTAATTATAAAAAAAAAACTCAAATGAAAAATAGGTAATGGATTGGTAAAGACTAAGTATAGACTACTTTAAGAGCATAAAGACCCAGAGGGCTATAGACATAAGATGTTTGTTTTTTTTTTCTTTTTCTCCATGGATTCCACCAAATGCTCCCAGGAAGATAGGGAAGTATTCTGAGAAAGTGTCTTTAACGGTATCATTTTTTGGATAGGTGGAGGGACAAAGAGCAGCAACAGCAGCCAAAACTCCTGCCAGACCCATTTCCTGATTTTTTGCATAGAAGAAAAGCTGTAATCTTCAGGGGCAAGAGTAACAGAAACTGTTACATTAGGACACTCAACGGAAAACCTTTGCAGCTATGGAAAGGAACAGGCCGAAATGTCTAATGTCGGGAGGAATAAGAACTAGGCTCAGCCATATTGTTAGAAAGTGGGTAACTGTGAAGGCCATATCCCTGTGACTGAGTTTACAGTACCTAAGGCAGGGCTTCCTGGAAACATCAGAAATCCCTTCTCTGTTTCCCACTAGTCCACTAACATGCATTGACTGAAAATAACAGTAGAATACAGCTGAGAATTCTTCAAGAAATAGATTATCTCTGGAGAACAGCTAAAATAGAATACACAAAAGCAAGCAGGGAACAATATTAACAAACTGAACTTAGCCATATAGAATAAGGATAACATTACAGTCAATTGAGATCAATCCCAGAATGCAAGGCTTGTTCAATATTTTTAAGAAATAATCAGAGATGATCACAGATACATATGTATGAAAGTTTCTATTCCAATATTTATGATAGTAAATGGAATGGAAGGTTTCTATGTTCAGTAAAAAGGGAGATATTAACTTAATTTCATATTAGGAAATTAAGATTACAAGGCAAACAACTAAATAGAGTACAACAATATTGGGAAATTTTGCTTTGGATATTTTAAAGACAGACAGAGGTAGAATGGTATGAATGCAAAGAGAGCTTTGATTTTGTAACCTTTTCTATTCTTCTGAATAACTTTCTGCATTTTCTTCATTTTTCCACAATGAAAACTTATTACTTGAAATAACAGACATACAAAACAGAATTCATCACAATGAAGAACAGTGTAAGGAGGGAGATACTGCAGATTCAATGAGACACAAGGGTTGATAGCTGGTTGTGCATTTTGACCAAGTCTCCATTTATTCTTACAAAAGTGCACCCATGAAAAAGTCTGTGAGAAGTTATGCTCTCTCTAAAGTCACTCCTATACGTCTCTTTCCAGAGTCCAGGCATCTCAATATTATTTGCCAAGTTGCTGCAGATTAAAAAGCCTGTTTGGGGTGCTCTCAGTCCATTCTCGTCATAGTCTCTTTTTCTCTGTTTTGTAGCTATGATACCATTGGAAATGAGCAATCAATCATTTGTCACTGAATTCATCTTCTTGGGATTTTCCAACCACTCCAACCTACAGGGCTGGTTCTTTCTGCTCTTTCTGGTCATTTACCTGACCACTCTCCTGGGGAACATGCTCATAATAGTGGCCACCAGGGTCAGTCCTGCTCTCCACACTCCAATGTACTTTTCCTCAGCAATTTGAGCTTCTTGGATGTCTGCTACACATCCACCACCCTCCCAGTACTGCTGGTGAACTTCTTTTGGGAGAAGAAGGCCATTTCTTATGAGGGCTGCCTTTCCCAGATCTTCTTCTTGGTGACAAGTGCTGGCAAAGAAGGCTTCTTACTTGCTGTGTGGCCAGTATGACTGCTGTGTGGCCACGTGCCGTCCTCCTAAGTACCCAGTCATCATGAGTGTGAAGGTCTGTGTTGGCCTGGTGACTGGGTCCTGGCTGTGTGGGCTGGTGAATTTTGTCACACACACGGTGCTGGCCATCACACTCACTCTGTCTGGGCCCCACCAGATCAGCCACTTTCTCTGTGACACCCCATTGCTTCTGAAGCTCTCCTGCTCAGACACCTCTGTCAACGAGTCTGCGCTCCACGTGGTCACTGCGACCATGGGCCTGAGCCCCTGCCTCTTCACTGCAGGCTCCTACGCACTCATCATGGCAGCCATTCTGGGGATTCCCTCTCCCCAGGGCAAGAAGAAGGCCTTCTCCACCTGTGCGTCCCCCCTCACTGTCGTGGTGGTCTTCTATGGAACAGCCAACTTCCACTATGACAGGCCCAGAGAAGGCTGGACATGGACACTCTGGTCTCTGTGCTCTTCTGTGTGGTGAGCCCCCTGTTGAGCCCTGTCATTCACAGCCTGAGAAGCAAGGAGGTCCAGAGTGCCCTGAGGAAGCTGACTGGAGGGTGTGCATCAATTTGCATGATCAAAGTCTAGACCAATCTTCAAACTGGAGTATACAGTCATCTGAAAAAGATGTCTCCCAGGGACTTGTAGACACCTTGTTAGAGAGTCTGTATCTGGAGCTTCAACTCCAACTCCCACTTTTAAAATCTCTGATACTCCTTGCTCTCCTCTCTTTTCACAAACACCCTTTTCCCACTTTCAGGTTCAAGTGTGTCGGACACCTTGTGTGGGTGTTAAGCTCCATCTCTGTCCTTCTGTGTTCTTCCCACACCAGAGGGACAGAAAGTACGAGAACCTCATTACTCACACTCCCCTGCTTGCAGGCCTCCATTTTTAGAGGTTCTGTAAGATCAGCCAAACACTAGGCAGAGAGGAAGAAAAGAAAGGAAGAAAGCGGGTTTTTTTAGATCCCATAGCAGCAGCAGCAAACTAGCCCTGTAGAGGCAGGAACTAATCTCCTTGGTGCCAGGAGCTGTGTGTGCAGGCTCCTAGACAGCTGTTTCTGAATGTGGGTAGAGTGGAATGAGCGTCTCTTTCCAGGGATGTTAGGGTTTCCATATATGGGGTGGTGTCACCTGCCCTATTTTCCTTTTTTCTTCCAGATCTCCCAACCATTTTATAACTTTTTCCTGTGTCAACTTCCTCTACCCTAAGACATCAAGAGTCGTTCTTCATCTCTACCTGACCACGGTGGCACTGACCACAATAGTGGTTTGCATCAGAGATGGTTCTAGATAACAGATCTGAGGAGGTAGGTTTGATGTCTGACCTGAGGGAATTGAATATGTTGATGATGTCACAGCCCATGGGAAAGGAGACCTGATAATTCCTGGTGTGCAATGACCCAACAGAGACTTTAAGTTATCGTGGCCTGAAATCAAATGTCTATGGAAAACTGAGCTTTGGAATAACACCATCAACCATCAGAGTATGAATGAACATTAAAACATGACTACAGTCTGCTGTTACTGACTGGAGTGGGAGACTTACAGAAAGAAAATGATAGGTTCAAGCATTATATTCCTCCTTCAAGTCAGGTTCAGATCATGAGAAATATTTTCTCTCTGGAAACTGATAAAGGTTAATATCAGAATAAAACATCCAATTCTCCAAATTGCAGAAGTACAGAGAAAATTATAAATCCACAATTTCTCCAGGTCTCTCTTATGTCAATTAGGACATTAATGGGGGAATGATTGAGACCCTATTAATTAGAATGGCAAAATACCAGTGGAATTAGACAAATCTCAGAGCCTTGAACCCTGAAATCTTCATTAACCCTCTTTGCTGTCAGAAGCAGCCCCTCCTTCCCCGAGGAGACTAGCTTTCCCTAAATTGAAGACCCTATGGTGACTCTACCAGGGCAGTTGTCTTTTTTTTTAAGAGAGAGTGAGAGAGGAGAGGAGAGGAGAAGAGAGGAGAGGAGAGAGAGAGAGAGAGAGAGAGAGAGAGAGAGAGAGAGAGAGAGAGAATTTTTAATATTCATTTTTTAGTTCTCGGCGGACACAACATCTTTGTTGGTATGTGGTGCTGAGGATCGAACCCGAGCCGTATGCGTGCCAGGCAAGCTCACTACTGCTTGAGCCACATTCCCTAGCCCAATTGTCTTTAAGATGCTCATCCATCATTTCACATTGTCACCAGTCTCTTAATTGGGGTCTGATCCTAGAACGCCTCAGGTAAGAGTATAAAATATAGCCCAGGAGAGTATAAGGGTCACACCAAAATAAAAGGTAAATATTTTACTGTATTTTGTTAATAGGAGCCTTAAGAATATATAAGAGTATTTGCTTGAGTCTTCTAGACCAAAGAAGTCAGGACATATTGCTGGATCATCTTGAATGCAGTCACAGGAACGTAATCACCAGAAATGTTAGGGCCAAGGATTTTCCTGAGCCACGGGGAGTGGTATTAGACTCTCTTTGGTTGATGGACTGAAATCTGGACTCAGTGTTTGCTTAAGTTCAATGACCAATATGATGCTGGAATAATGAAGAGGATGGTCATCAGAAATAAATAAGGTGTTGGATGGCGTGTTATGTGACCCCTTCCCTGGCCTCACAGCTGTATCTGGAGGAGTGCCTGGAGCACCAGCCTTCACCAAGGCCTCGTGGACATGCGTTCAGAAGGCAGCACCAGATCTTTGTGAAACCTGCAGCTGCTGTCCTCGGCAGCCTGGGAAGACATTAACAGATGGCATCGTTGAAACGGGCTCCCTGATTTCAGTGAGAATAAGGGGACCCTGAAGTAGAAGAGGCCATGTGGTGGAGCAGTGATCAGAACATTCGAATCTGTAGAGATTTTAGACAGTGGTAAATGATCGTGGTATTTATAGATGGGAAAAAATGGGCACCCTTCTAGAATAGTGCATGCCCCATGTAATGTGAAACTCTTCTTTTCACACTTCATTGGTGCATTGTAGTTGTCCATAATGGTGGAATTTGCTGACACATATTTGAACATGCACACAAAAAACCGTGAACTTTGGCCAATATCATTCCAATGTTTCCCTTTTACTCACCTCCTCCCCTGGTGCCTTGACACTACTGATCTTCCTTCAACTTTCATTATGAGACTCCCTTCCCAACTTTCCTTCTTTTCCCCCTCTAGCTTTAACAGAGGAAAAACATACGGCCATTAACTTTCTGAGTTGCTTATTTCCCTGAATATTCTGAAGATCCATCCATCTTCCAGCATGATATAATTTTGTTCTTCTTTATGGCTGAATGAAATTCCAGTGTGCATATACCAGATGTTCTTTATCTATTCGTCCACTGATGTCACATCGGCTGGTTAATGGGCATGTATGTGTCATTATAGTATGATGACTTCGATCCGCTGTGATAAATACCAAGCAGAGGTAGAGCTGGGTCGCAGGGTGGTCCATGGCTACTCCTGAGGAGCCTCCATCCCGATTTCCTTGGTGGTTGTGATGATTTACATGCCCACCAACAGGGTGAGAGTGCTCCTTTCTCTCCAATTCTCTCCTTGTCACACTCATTTCTGTTTGTATTCTTGGTGGATGCCTTTGTCACTGAAGTGAGATGAAATCTCAGGGTAGTCTTGACTTGCAAGTATTTTCACATATTTGTTGGCCACTCACATATTTTCTTCTAAGACGTGTTTGTTTAGTTCATTTAGTTTCCCATTTGGTAATTGGGTTATTTGATAATTGGGTTATTTAGTAATTGTGGGTTTGATGTTAAGTTTTTTGAGTTCTTTATTAATATTCTGAATATTCATTCTCTTTTAGAAGAGCCCCTCATAAAGATTTTCTCTTTTTCCATAGGTTCTCTCTTCATATTCTAATTGTCTTTTTTGCTGTGCAGAACCTTCTTAATTTGATGCCATCCTATTAGCTAACTTTTGGTGTTATCTCATAACCTTTGGCATCCTATTGAGAAAGTCATTGCCTCTGCGTATAAGTTGGAGTATTGACTTTGTTTTTTTCTAGAAACTGCAAAATTTCTGGTCTAGTGCCTGGGTCTTTTTTTTTTGTCATATGGAAATTTTATCATTATATAATTTTACAACATGTGACTTTTGGCAATATAATATATATGTTTAGTCAAAGATGAAGAATTAAAAATTTCATTTAAAAGCCAGTTTTGAACCAATATATAAAAATATTTTGCCCAAGTAAATATTCAGAACAATTTATGGTTAACACCATGGGTATAAGGTCAATGAGCAACTTTCTAAGAGGTAGGATGAAGTGGCTAAATTGGAAATAAAAAATACCTGATCAGTGAGCAGCACTGGAAATGAATTGCTTGTGTCCTAATCTCCCACCATAGCCAAAACCCACAGATAAATTTATTTAGTTTCCCCCAGCATTCTTAGCTCTGTTCTTGATAGGTTTCTATTATTAATCAAAGGAATTATAAGAAACCATAGGCAAGTCATTCAGAAGTATGTATCAAGACAACTGTCAACAAAAGTTCTTCAGTAAAAACCTGCCTGATCTTACCAAAGATAGATTTGAAAAGCCTTTTTTAACATAGCCAAATGGAAATTTTTGACTCCCTATTCAGTTTCTTAATGAGATAGAACATAAAGAGGGCATTTCCTTATCATGTTAACAAACAGGCATACAATACTAATAATAAGGGATTTAGAAATGAAACAACTAAGTACTTTGTTATTGAGACTTCTAGAATTTGTAGATAATATTATTTGAATGCCCTGTAATTGAAGTCACCTGTCATATTTTCTCACCTGAGGCTCATCAATTGTCCACACTAACTTCGAATCTTAGCAAGTTTCTGCCAGAATATCTGCCTGACTACTCCCAGCAGGTCCTTTGTTCCTCCTTTGGTCCTTCAAGACCCAGCTTATATTTTATCACCTCTGAGAAAACCAGACTCTCTGAAATGGGCTGGATACTCTCTCATAGAATTCTTAATAGGCTGATATTCTCTCTCTCTCTCTCTCTCTCTCTCTCTCTCTCTCTCTCTCTCTCTCTCTCTCTCTCTAATAGCATTATCAGTCTATTATTATATCTATTGTATTAAGGCATTTGAGGAAAGGGGCTGTCATTTTTATTTATTTATTCATTTATTTATTTATTTTATTGGTTGTTCAAAACATTACAAGGCTCTTGTCATATCATATTTCAAACATTAGTTTCAAGTGAGTTATAAACTCCCATTTTTACCCCAAATACCGATTGCAGAATCACATCGGTTACACATACACATTTTTACAAAATGCCATACTAGTAACTGTTGTATTCTGCTATCTTTCCTATCCTCTACAATTCCCCCTCCCCCCCATTTCTCTTTTTATCCCGTCTACTGTAATTCGTTTCTCTCCTTGTTTTTTCCCCCTTTCCCCTCACAACCTCTTATATGTAGTTTTTTATAACAATGAGAGTCTCTTTCTATTTCCATGCAATTCCCCTTTTCTCTCCCTTTCCCTCCCACCTCGTGTCTCTGTTTAATGTTGATATTTTCTTCATGCTCTTCCTCCCTGCTCTATTCTAAGTTGCTCTCATTATATCAAGGAAGACATTTGGTATTTGTTTTTTAGGGACTGGCTAGCTTCATTAAGCATAATCTGTTCTAGTGCCATCCATTTCCCTGCGAATTCCATGATTTTGTCACTTTTTAATGCAGAGTAATACTCCATGGTGTATAAATGCCACATTTTTTAAATCCATTCATCCATTGAAGGGCATCTGGGTTGGTTCCACAGTCTAGCTATTGTGAATTGTGCTGCTGTGAACATCGATGTGGCAGTATCCCTGTAGTACGCTCTTTTAAGGTCTTCAGGGAATAGTCCTAGAAGGGCAATAGCTGGATCAAATGTTGGTTCCATTCCCAGCTTTCCCAGGAATCTCCATACTGCTTTCCAAATTGGTCGAACCAATTTGCAGTCCCACCAGCAATGTACAAGAGTACGCTTTTCCCCACATCCTCGCCAGCACTTGTTGTTTGACTTCCTAATGGCTGCCAATCTTACTGGAGTGAGATGGTATCTTAGGGTGGTTTTGATTTGCATTTCTCTGACTGCTAGAGAAGGTGAGCATTTTTTCATGTACTTGTTGATTGATTGTATGTCCTCCTCTGAGAAGTGTCTGTTAAGGTCATTGGCCCATTTGTTGATTGGGTTATTTGTTGTCTTATTGTCTAATTTTTTGAGATCTTTGTATACTCTGGATATTAGGGCTCTATCTGAAGTGTGAGGGGTAAATATTTGTTCCCATGATGTAGGCTCCCTATTTACTTCTCTTATTGTTTCTCTTGCTGTGAAAAAACTTTTTAGTTTAAGTAAGTCCCATTTGTTGATTCTTGCCATTAACTCTTGTGCTATGGGTGTCCTGTTAAGGAATTTGGAGCCCGACCCCACAATATGTAGATCAGAACCAACTTTTTCTTCTATCATATGCAGATTCTATGATTTGATATCCAGGTCCTTGATCCATTTTGAGTTAACTTTTGTGAATGGTGAGAGGAGGGGATTCAGTTTCATTTTGTTGCATATGGATTTCCAGTTTTCCCAACACCATTTGTTGAAGATGCTATCCTTCCTCCATTGCATGCTTTTAGCCCCTTTATCAAATATAAGATAGTTGTAACTTTGTGGATTAGTCTCTGTGTCCTCTATTCTATACCATTGGTCCACCTGCCTGTTCTGGTACCAGTACCATGCTGTTTTTGTTACTATTGCTCTGTAATATAGTTTGAAGTCTGGTATCGCTATACCACCTGATTCACACTTCCTGCTTAGAATTGCTTTTGCTATTCTGGGTCTTTAATTTTTCCATATGAATTTAATGATTGCTTTGTCTATTTCTACAAGCAATGCCATTGGGATTTTTATTGGCATTGCATTAAACCTATGGAGAACTTTTGGTAATATCGCCATTTTGATGATGTTAGTTCTGCCTATCCATGAACAGGGTATATTATTCCATCTCCTAAGATTTTCTTCTACTTCTCGTTTTAGAGTTCTGTAGTTTTCATTGTATAAATCTTTCACCTCTTTTGTTAGGTTGATTCCCAAGTATTTTATTTTTTTTGAGGATATCGTGAATGGAGTGTTTTCCCTTATTTCCATTTCAGAAGTTTTGTCGCTGATATACAGAAATGCCTTTGATTTGTGTGTTTTGATTTTATATTCTGCCACTTTGCTGAATTCATTTATTAGTTCTAGTAGTTTTTTGTAGACCCTTTTGGGTCTTCTAGATATATAATCATGTAATCCGCAAATAGTGATAATTTAAGCTCTTCTTTTCCAATTTTTATGCCTTTAATTTCTTTCGTTTGTCTAATTGCTCTGGCCAGTGTTTCGAGAACTATATTGAATAGAAGTGGTGATAGAGGACATCCCTGCCTTGTTCCAGATTTTAGAGGGAATGCCTTCAATTTTTCTCCATTCAGAATAATGCTAGCCTGGGGCTTAGCATAGATAGCTTTTACAATGTCAAGGTAAGTTCCTGTTATCCCTAGTTTTTCTAATGTTTTGAACATAAAGGGATGCTGTACTTTGTTGAATGCTTTTTCTGCGTCTATCGAGATGATCATGTGGTTCTTATTTTTAAGTTTATTGATTTGGTGAATAATATTTATTGATTTCCGTATATTGAACCATCCTTGCATCCCAGGGATGAATCCTACTTGATCATGGTGCACAATTATTTTGATGTGTTTTTGTATTCGATTCGCCAGAATTTTATTGAGGATTTTTGCATCTAGGTTCATCAGAGATATTGGTCTGTAGTTTTCTTTCTTTAAACTGTCTTTGTCTGGTTTCGAAATCAATGTGATGTTGGCCTCATAGAATGAATTTGGAAGAACTCCCTCTTTTTCTATTTCCTGGAATAACTTGAAAAGTATTGGTATTAATTCTTCTTTAAAGGTTTTGTAAAACTTTGCTGTACACCCATCCGGTCCTGGGCTTTTATTGTTTGGTAGTCTTTTGATTGCTTCTTCAATTTTATCCATTGATATTTGTCTGTTCAAATTGTGTGTGCTCTCCTGACTCAGTCTGCGCAAATCGTATGTCTTAAGGAATTTATCGATGTCTTCACTATCCTCTATTTTATTGGAGTATAGGTTTTCAAAATAATTTCTAATTGTCTTCTGTATTTCTGTAGCATCTGTTGTAATATTGCCTTTTTCATCCCTTATGTTAGTAATTTGATTTCTCTCTCTTCTTCTCTTCGTTAGCATGGCTAAGGGTCTGTCAATCTTGTTTATTTTTTCAAAGAACCAACGTTTAGTTTTGTTAATTTTTTCAATAGTTTCTTTTGTTTCAATTTCGTTCATTTCCGCTCTGATTTTAATTATTTCTTGCTTTCTGCTACATTTGCTGTTGTTTTGCTCTTCCTTTTCTAGGGCTTTGAGATGAAGTGTGAGCTCATTTATTTGTTGGTTTTTTGTTTTTTTGAGGTATGACCTCCAGGCGAATAATTTCCCTCTTAAAACTGCTTTCATTGTGTCCCATAGATTCCGATAGGTTGTGTCTGTATTTTCATTTATCTCTAAGAATTTTTTGATTTCCTCCTTTATGTCTTCTGTAACCCTTTGATCATACAGTAACATACTGTTCATTTTCCATGTGATATTGAATTTTCCCTTTCTTCTTTTATCATTGATTTCCAGTTTTATTCCATTATGATCAGATAAAATGCATGGTATTATCTCCACCCCTTTATATTTACTGAGGGTTGCCCTATGGCATAATATATGGTCTATTTTTGAGAATGATCCATGTGCTGCTGAGAAAAAAGTATATCCTCTTGATGATGGTTGATATATTCTATATATGGCAATTAAGTCTAGGTTATTGATTGTGGTTTTGAGTTCTATAGTTTCTTTATTCAACTTTTGTTTGGAGGATCTGTCCAATGGTGAGAGATGTGTGTTGAAGTCGCCCATAATTATTGTGTTGTGGTCTATTTGATTCTTGAACTTGAGGAGAATTTGTTTTATGAACTTCACAGCACCATTATTAGGTGCATAAATATTGATAATTGTTATATCTTGTTGTTTAATGGTTCCTTTTAACAGAATATAATGTCCTTCCTTATCCCTTTGGATTAATTTAGTCTTGAAGTCGATTTTATTCGATATGAGGATGGCCACCCCTGCTTGCTTGCAAGGACCGTGTGCGTGATATATTTTTTCCCAACCTTTCACCTTCAGCCTGTGTATGTCTTTTCCAGTCAGGTGTGTCTCCTGGAGGCAGCATATTGTTGGATTTGTTCTTTTAATCCATGTTACCAGCCTATGTCGCTTTATTGGAGTGTTTAAACCATTAATGTTTAGAGTTACTATTGATATATGGTTTGTACTTCCAGCCATGTTTGATTATTAATCTCTTTTTTTTTTTCAATTTAGTTTGTTTCTCCATGATTTGCTTTCCCCCCTCTGTCTGTCTTTACTGAGGTACTTCCCACTGTTGGCTTTGGTTATTGTTTTTCATTTCTTCCTCGTGGAATGTTTTGCTCAAGATGCTTTGCAATGCTGGTTTTCTGGCTGCAAATTCTTTTAGTTTTTGTTTATCGTGAAAGATTTTTATTTTGTTGTTGTACCTGAAGCTTAATTTTGCTGGATACAGGATTCTTGGTTGGCATCCATTGTCTTTCAGTGTTTGGAATGCGTTGTTCCAGGATCTTCTTGCTTTCAGCGTCTGTGTTGAAAAATCTGTTGTTAACCTTATTGGTTTACCCTTGAATGTAATCTTTCTCCTTTCTCTTGTAGCTTTTAATATTCTCTCTTTGTTCTGTATATTGGATATCTTCATAACAATGTGTCTTGGCATTGGTCTACTGTGATTTTGTATGCTCGGTATCCTGTATGCATCTACAATTTGTATATCTGTTTCCTTTTTTATTTCTGGAAAGTTTTCTATAATTATTTCATTTAGTAAATTACTCAATCGCCTGGTTTCAATTTCTATGCCTTCCTCTATCCCAATGACTCTTAAATTTGTTTTTTTTATATTATCGCATATCTCTTGTATGTTTCTCTCATGATTTTTAACCATCCTATCTGAGTTCGCTAGACTCTTTTCAAGTTGATATATTTTGTCTTCATTATCAGTCGTTCTGGCTTCTAGTTGCTCCACTCTATTAGTGATACTCTCATTTGAGATTTTAATTTGGTTTATAATTTCCTTCATTTCTAAGATTACTGTTTGATTCTTTCTTATAGTCTCTAACTCCTGATATAGATGCTTAACTTCTTCTTTTATCCTTTTATGTATTTCCTTCTCAATGTGTTCTTTCGCTGCTTGAATTTGCTGTCTTATGTCCTCTTTAAGGTTCCATTCCATCTGTCTAAGGTGTTCCCTGAGTTCTTTATATGACCACTTTTCTGATGACTCTATGTCGTCCTGAATATTTGGGCTGTCCTGTGTTGTTTGTACTCCTTTTCTTCCTTGCTTTTTCATACTGCTCATTTTGCTTTTTGTTCTGTTTGACTGTTGAGTTACTGTCTACTCCTATAAATTTATTTGATGCTTGGGAGGAAAGGTATTAGCAGGGAAGGGAAGAAATCACCAAATAGAATGAGAGTAATCAGGTAGAATTCAAGGAAGGGGGAATAAGAGAATTGAAAAGAAATGGAAAGACAGAGGAAGAGAAGAAAGAGTAAGAAAAAATTGAAGATTTAAAAGAATTAAAAAAAATAACAATAGTAATAATAGAGATGAGGATTAAAATTAAAAAATAAAATAAAATAAAATAAAATAAATTTTAAAAACACTTTTTTTAAAAAAACAGCCACAACAACAACAACAACAACAACAAAAACCCAACAACAACATCCACAAAAAAAAAATTAATAAATGCAGTCTTAGAGTCAGATTCACTATTCTTCCATTAGGTGAAGCTGTTCCCACCAGGCAAAGCTTCTCTTCTTAGTAGGCGGGAGCCTGTCACAGTGCAGCAGCTTTTCCTCCCGGACTGGGTGGGTCTGCTCACCGGTAATGCTCACCACAATACTGGCTACACGCCAGGTCTGCTGCTCCTGTGTGCCCTGTTTTCATGGCCACCTTGGCACGCTCTCCCTGTTTGCCATTCCCTGGAATCCTAAGTTTCTAGGGCTTGGGGTTGAGGACCCGCAGCGAATTTGCTTGCTCTCTGGTAGTCACGCCCCCAGAAACTGGTGCAAGAGACCTCAGATGTTACCTCTTGTAGTAGCCGTAGCCAGGAGTTCCGTGTGGTGGGTCCCACGCCACTACTGATTCCCCCGTGCGGGCAGGGCTGTTCGAAGTGCCTGGTGGTCGGGACTATTTGTCCATTTGCCGTGTGTTCGGGGCCCTTTGCAGAGCCCAGTGGGCGGGAGTTGTTCACAGGAGCGGGGTGGGGGGTGGAGGTTGGGGGTCATAGTGCCTGGGTCTTTATTGCATTTTGAGTTGATTTTTTTCAGGGTGAGCAATAGTTCAGGTCTCATTCTTCTGCATTTGGACAGGGGTGTAGAAGGACTGTTTCAGAGAGTATATGTTAAAGACTGGAATGCAGAAGAACTGTTGCAGAGAGCAGAAGTTGGAGACGGAGGTGCAGAAGGACTGTTACAGAAAGCAGAGTTTGGAGACTGGGGTGCACAAGGATCATTGCAGAGAGCAGAGTTTTCAGACTGAGGTGCAGAAGGACTGTTGCAGAGAGCAGATGTTGGAGACTGGGGTACAGAAAGACTTTTGAAGAGAGCAGAGGTTGGAGAAAAGGGTGCAAAAGGATGGTTGCAGATAGCAGAGTTTAGAGACTGTGGTGCAGAAGGACCATTGCAGAGGTCAGAGTTTGGGAACTGAGGTGCAGAAGGATTGTTACAGAGAACAGAAGTTTAAGACTGGGGTGCAGAAGGACTGTTGCAGAGAGCAGAGTTTGGAGACTGAGGTTTAGAAAGACTGTTGCAGAGAGCAGAGGTTGGAGACTGGGGTGCAGAAGGCCTGTTACAGAGAGCAGAGGTTGGAGACTGGGGTGCAGAAGGCCTGTTACAGAGAGTAGAGGTTGGAGACTGTTTTGCAGAAGGACTGTTACAGATAGCATAGTTTGGAGACTTTGTTGCAGAAGGATCTTACAGAGAGCAGAGGTAGGAGACTGAGGTTCAGAACGACTGATACAGAGAACAGAGGAAGGAGACTGGGGTGCAGGGCGGTCATTGCAGAGAACAGAGATTTCAGACTGAGGTGCAGAAAGACTGTTGCAGAGAGCCGATTTTGGAGACTGCGGTGCAGAATGACTTTTGCAGAGGGCAGAGGTTGGAGACTGGTCTGCAGAAGGACTGTTATGGAGGCAGAGTTTGGGAGACTTGGTTGCAAAAGGATCTTAGAGAAAGCAGAGTGTGGAGACTGAGGAGAAGAAGAACTGTAACAGAGAGCAGAGTTTGGAGACTGTGGTGCAGAAAGACTGATACAGAAAGCAGAGGTTGGAGACTTGGGTGCAGAAAGACCATTACAGGGTGCAGAAGTTGGAGACTGCGTTACAGAAGGACTGTTAATGAGAGCAGAGTTTGGATATTGGGGAGAAGAAGGACTTTTCAGAGAACAGAGTTTGAAGACTGGGTTGCAGCAGGACTGTTGAAGAAAGCAGAGGTTGGAGACTGGGTTGGAGAAGGAATGTTACAGAGAGCAGAGTTTGGAAACTGGGGTGCAGAAGTACCTTACAGAGAACAGAGGTTGGAGACTGGGTTGCAGAAGGATTTTTGCAGAGAGCAGAAGTTGTAAACTGGGGTGCAGTAGGACCTTTGCAGAGAGCAGAGGTTGGAGACTGAGGTGCAGAAAAACTGTTACAGAGAGCAGAGTTTGGAGAGTAAGGTGCAGAAGGATCGTTGAAGAGAGCAGAAGTTTCAGACTGAGTTGCAGAAGAATCCTTGCAGAGAGCAGAGGTGGACACTGGGCTGAAGAAGGATCGTTACATTAAGCAGATTTGGGAGACTTGGGTGCAGTAGGACTGTTACAGAGAGAACATGTTGGATACTAGGGTGAAGAAGGAATGTTGCAGAAAGCAGAGGTTGGAGACTGGGGTGCAGAAGGACTGGTTCCAGAGTGCAGAGATTTGAGACTGAGATGCAGAAGGACTCTTACACAGAGAAGACGTTGGACACTTGGGTGAAGAATTATGATCCAGAAAGACGAGGTAGGAGACTGGGGTGCTGAAGGACCGTTACAGAGAGCAGAGGTTTGAGACTGGCGTGCAGAAGAACTTTTTCAGAGAGCAGAGTTAGGAGATTGGGGTGCAAAGGCTTGCTACAGAGAGCAGAGGTTGGAGACTGGGTTTCAGAAAGACTGTTATAGAGAGCTGAGTTTTGAGGCCAGGTTGCAGAAGGACTGTTATAGAGAGCAAGTTTTGAGGCTGCGTTGCAGAAGGATCATACAGAGAGCAGAGGTTGGTGACTGAGGTGTAGGACGACAGTTTCAGAGAGCAGTGGTTGGAGACTGGGGTGCAGAAAGATCGTGCAGAGAGCAGAGGTTTAAGACTGAGGTCCAGAAGTACTGTTAAAGGGAGCAGAGGTTGGAGACTGGGGTGAAGAAGAATGGTTACAGAGAGCAGAGTTTTGTGACTGAGATACAGAAGGATTGTTACAGAAAGCAGAGGTTAGAAATTGGGGTGCAGAGGGACCGTTACAGAGAGCAGAGTTTGGAGACTGCGGTAAACAAAGACTGTAACAGAGAGCAGAGGTTGGAGAATATGGTGCAGAAGGACTGTTACAAAGAACTGAGGTTGGAGACTGGAATGCAGAAGGACTGTTACAGAGAGTAGAGATTGAAGACTGGGGTGTAGAAGGACTGTTGCAGACAGCAGAAAATGGAGACTTGGGTGCAGAAGGACTGTTGCAGAGAGCAGAATTTGGATTCTGCGGTGCAGAAGGACTGTTGCAGATAGCAGAGGTTGGAGACTGGGATGCAGAAGGACTGATACAGAGAGCAGAGATTGGAGACTGCAGTAGAGAAGAACTGTTACAGAGTACAGATGTTAAAGACTGGTGTGCAGAAGAACTGTTGCAGAGAGCAGTAGTAGGAGACTGAGATGCAGAAAGAATGATAAAGAGAGCAGAGTTTGGAGACTTGAGTGAAGAAGGACTGATACAGAAAGCAGAGTTTGGAGACTGGGTACAGAAGGGCTGTTACAAAGAGCAGAGTATGGAGACTGGGTTGCAGAAGAATATTACGTAGAGCAGAGTTTGAAGACTGCGGTGCTGAAGGATTGTGACAGAGAGCAGATGTTGGCGAATGGGGTGCAATAGGCTTATTGCAGGAACAGAGGTTGGAGACTGTTGTGCAGAAGGATCATTGCAGAGAGCAGAGGTTTGAGACTTGGGTGCAGAAGGACGGTTGCAGAGAACAGATGTTAGAGCCTGGGATGCAGAAGGATCCTTGCAGAGAGCAGAGATTGGAAACTGGGTTGCAGAAGGACTGTTACACAGAGCAGAAGCTGAAGACTGGAGTGTAGATGGACTGTTGCAGAGAGCACAGTTTTGAGATTGGGGTGCAGAAGTAGCATAAAGAGAGCAGAGTTTGGAGAGTTGGGTGCAGACGAACTGTCGCAAAGAGCAGAGGTTGGAGACTGGGGTGCAAAAGGACTGTTACAGAGAGCAGTGTTTGGAGACTGGGTGGAAGAAGGATCTTTTATTGAGCAGAGGTTGGAGACTGAGGTGCAGAAGAAATGTTACTGAGAGCAATGGTTGGAGAGTGGGGTGAAAAAGGACTGTTACGGAGATAAGAGTTTGGAGACTGGGGTGCAGAAGGATCTTTCAGAGAGCAGAGAATAGAGACTGCGGTGCAGTCGACCTGTTGCACAGAGCAGAGGTTTGAGACTGGGGTGCAGAAGGACTGTTACAGAGAGCAGAGTTTGGAGACTGGGTTGCAGAAAGATCTTACATAAAGCAGAGGTTGGAGACTGAGGTGCAGTAGAAATGATAAACAGAGCAGAGTTTGTAGACCGAGGTGCAGAAGGACTGTTGCCGAGAACAGAGTTTGGAGACTGTTGTGCAGAAGGACCATTGCAGATAGCAGATGTTGGAGAGTGGGGTAGAGAAGGAATGTTACAGAGAGCAGAGTTTGGAGACTGGGGTGCATAAGGACTGTTACAGAGAGCAGAGTTTGGAGACAGGGTTGCAGAAGGATCTTACAGAGAGCAGAGTTTGGAGACTGAGGTGGAACAGGACTGTTACAGAGAGCAGAGTTTAGAGACTGGGGTGCAGAAGGATCCTTGCAGAGAACCAAGTTTTTAGACTTAGGTGCAGAAAGACTGTTGGAGATTACAGAGGTTGGAGACTGGTGCAGAAGCATCTTTGTAGAGAGCAGAGGTTTGAGTCTGAAATGCAGAAGGACTGTTACAGAGAACAGAGGTTGGAGACTGCAGTGCAGAAGGCCTGTTACAGAGAGCATAGTTTGGTGAAGGGATGCAGAACGACTGTTACAGAGGGCAGAGTTTAGCGACTGGGTTGCAGAAGGATCATACAGAGAGCAGAGGTTGGAGACTGAGGTGCAGAAGGACTGTTACTGAGAGTAGAGGTTGGAGACTGAGGTGCAGAAGGAACATTGCAGCGAGCAGAGGTGGAGACAGAGGTGCAGAAGGATTGTTACAGAGAGCAGAGGTTGGAGACTGGGGTGCAGAAGGACTGCTGCAGATCGCAGAGTTTGAAGAATGGGGTGAAGAGGACTGTTTCAGGGAGTAGGTGTTGGAAATTTGGGTGCAGAAGGACTGTTGCAAAGAGAAGAATTTGGAGACTGAGGTGCATAAGGACTGTTACAGAGAGTAGAGGTTGGAGACTGGGGTGCAGAAAGATCGTTGCAGAGAGCAGAGTTCGAAGACTGCAATACACGAGGACTGTTACAGAGAGCAGAGGTTGGAGAATGGTTTATAGGAGAACTGTTTCAGAGTGCAGATGTTGAAGACTGGGGTTCAGAAGAACTGTCGCTGGGAACAGAGTTTGTAGACAGGGGTGCAGAAGAACTGTCGCAGAGAGCAGAGGTTGGAGTCTGAGGTGCAGCAAGAATGATACAGAGAGAAAAGGTTTGAGACTGGGGTGCAGAATTTCTGATACAGAACGCAGAGTTTGAGACTGGGGTGCATAAGGACAGGTACAGAGAGCAGAGGTTGGAGACTGTGGTACAGAAGGACTGTTGCATAGAGCAGGGATTAGAGAATTGGGTGCAGAAGAAGTTATACAGAGAGCAGAGGTTAGAGAATGGGGTGCAGAAGTAAGTTTGCAGAGTTCAGAGGTTTGAGACAGAGGTGCAAATGTACTGTTACAGAGAGCAGAGGTTGGAAACCATGGTTCAGAAAAAAGTATACAGAAAGCAGAGGTTTGAGACTGGGGTGCAGAAGGACCATTACAGTGAGCAGAGGTTGGAGACTGCGGAACAGAAGGACTGTTAGAGAGAGCAGAGGTTTGAGACTGGGGAGTAGAAAAACTGTTGCAGAGAACATATGTTGGAGACTGGGTTACAGGAGGAACTTTGAAGAAAGCAGAGGTTTTAGACTGAGTTTTAGAAGAAATGTTACAGAGAGCAGAGTTTGGAAACTGGGGTGCTGAAAGACGTAATAGAGAACAGAGGTTGGAGACTGTGGTGCAGAAGGAGTGTTTAGGAGAGGAGACTTTGGAGACTGGGATGCAGAAAGACTGTTGCAGAGAGCATATGTTGGAGACTGCGGTGCATGAAGATCCTTGTAGAGAGCAGAGATTAGAAACAAGGGTACAGAAGGACGTTTGCAGAGAGCAGAGGTTGGAGACTTAGGTGCAGAAAAACAGTTACTGAGAGAAGAGGTTGGAGACTCGGGTGCAGAAGGATCCTTGAAGAGAGCAGAAGTTGGGGAGTGAGTAGTAGAAGAATCCTTGAAGAGAGCAGAGGTGGATACTGGGCTGCAGAAGAATCATTACAGAGAGATGAGGTGGGAGACTGTGGTGCAGAAGGACTGTTACAGAGAGCACAGGTTGGAGACTGGGGTGCAAAAGGAATGTTTCAGAAAGCAGAGGTTGGGGACTGGGGTGCAGAAGGACTGTTACACAGAGCAGACGTTTGAGACTGATGTGTAGAATTCTGATACAGGAACAGAGGTGTGAGACTGGGGTGCAGAAGGACCGTTACAAAGAGCAGAGGTTGCAGATTGGCGTGCAGAAGGACTGTTTCAGAGGGCAGAGTTTGGAGACGGGGGGGCATAAGGCCTGCTACAGAGAGCAGAGGTTGGAGACTGGGATGCAGAAGGACTGTTATAGAGAGCAGACTTTTGAGGCTGGGTTGCAATTGGATCTTACAGAGAGCAATGGTTTGTGACTGTGGTGCAGGACGAATGTTACAGAGAGCAGTGTTTGGAGACTGGGGTGCAGAAGGATAGTGCAGAGAGAAGAGGTTTCAGACTGAGGTGCAGAAGGACTGTTACAGAAAGCAGAGGTTGGAAATTGGGGTACAGAGGGACCGTTATAGATAGCAGAGAATGGAGACTGCGGTATATAAAGACTGTAACAGAGAGCAGAGGTTGGAGTATATGGGGCAGAAGGACTGTTACAGAGAGCAGAGGTTGGAGACTTGGGTACAGAAGAATTGTTACAGAGAGCAGAATTTTGAGACTGGTGTGCAGAAGGACTTTTACACAGAGCAGAGGTTGAAGACTGGGGTGTAGAAAGACTGTTGCAGAGAGCAGAGGTTGGAGACTTGGGTGAAGAAGGACTGTTGCAGAGAGCAGAATTTGGAGACAGAGGTTCAGAAGGACTGTTGAGGAGAGGAGACGTTGGAGACGAGGGTGCAGAATGATCGTTGCAGAGAGCAGAGGTTGGAGACTGAGGTGCAAAAAGAGTGTTACACAGAGTAGAGGTTGGAGACTGGGGTGCAGAAAGCCTGTTACAGAGAGCAGAGTGTGGAGAATGGCTCCAGAAGGACTGCTACAGATCACAGAGTTTGGAGACTGGTTGAAGAAGGATCTAATAGAGAGCAGATGTTGGGGACCCAGGTGCAGAAGGACTGTTACAGAGAGTAGAGGTTGGAGACTGAGGTGCAAAAGGATCGTAGCAGAGAACAGCGTTTTAAGACTGAGGTGCAGAAGGACTGTTGCAGAAACCACAGGTTGGAGACTGGGGATCAGAAAAACTGTTGAAGACAGCAGAGGTTGGAGACTGGGGTGCAGAAGGCTTGTGATAGAGAACAGAATTTGGAGACTGGGTTTCAGAAGGCTTTTACGGAGAGGAGAGTTCAAATAAGGGGTGCAGAAGGTCTCTTTGAGAGGGCAGAATTGGGAGACTGGGTTGCAGAAAGATCTTACAGAGAGCAGATGTTGGAGACTGAGGAGTAGTATGATCGTTGCAGAGAGAAGAGGTTGGAGACTGGGGGGCAGTAGGCCTGTTACAGAGAGCAGAGTTTGAAGACTGGGGTGCAGAAGGACTGTTATAGAGAGCAGAGTTAGGGAATGAGTGGCAGAAAGATCTTACAAACAGCAGAGTTTGGAGACTGAGATGCAGGAGGACTGTTACAGAGAGCAGTGTCTCGAGACTGGGATTCAGATGGATCCTGCAGAGAGAAGAGGTTTTAAACAGAGGTGTAGCTCGACTGTTATAGAGAGCAGAGGTTGGAGACTGAGGTGCAGAAGGATTGTTGAAGGAAGCAAATTTTGGAGACTGTGTTGCAGAAGGATCTTACATTGAGCAGAGTTTGGAAACATAGTTGCAGAAGGACTGTTACTGAGAGCAGATGTCTGGGGTGCAGAAGGATTGTTGCAGAGAGCAAAATTTTCAGACTGAGGTGCAGAAAGTCTTTTTCAGAGAGCACATGTTGGAGACTGGGGTGCAGAAATTTCGTTTCAGAGAGCAGAAGTTGGAGACTGCAGTACAGAAGGACTGTTGCAGAGAGCAGCGTTTGGGGACTAGGGTACCCAGTAACTTTTTCAGAGAGCAGATGTTAGAAACTGTTGTTCAGAAGGACTGTTGCAGGGAGCAGAAGTTGGAGAATGGGATGCAGAAGGACTTTTGCAGAGAGCAGAGTTTGGAGACTGAGGTAAAGAAGGACGGACAAAGAAAGCAGAGGTTGGAGACTGGCTTGCAAAAGGACCTTTACAGAAAGCAGATTTTGGAGACTGCGGTACAGAAGGATTGTTCCAGAGAGCAGAGTTTGGAGACTGGGGAGCAGAAGGAGTGTTGCAGAGTACAAAGGTTGGAGACTGGGGTGCAGAAAGACCATTGCAGAAAGCAGAGTTTGGAGACTGGCATGGAGAAGGAATATTACAGAGAGCAGAGTTTGGAAACTGGGGTCAGAAGAAACTTTCAGAGAGTAGACGTTGGAGACTGGGGTTCAGAAGGATCGATGCAGAAAGCAGAGTTTGGACACTGGGGTGCAGAAGGACTGTTGCAGAGAGTACATGTTGGAGACTGGGGTGCAGAAGGACTGTTTAGAGAGTAGATGTGGAGAATGGGGAGCAGAAGGACTCTTTCAGAGAGCAGAGGTTGAAGTCTGACGTGGATAAAGACTGTTACAGATAACCGAGTTTGGAGACTGGGGTGCAGAAGGACTGTTGCAGAGAGCAGAGGTTTAAGACTGAGGTACAAAAGGATCATTGCAGAGAGCAGAGTTAGAGACTGGGATGCAGAAGGACTGTTACACAGAGCACACGTTGCAGACTGGGGTGCAGAAGGAATTTTGCAGACACCAGAGGTTGTAGACTGGGGTGCATAAGGACTGTTGTAGATAGCAGAGTTTGGATATGAGGTTCAGAAAGACTGTTACAGAGAGCATAGGTTGTAGACTGGGGTGCAGAACAACTGATACAGAAAGCAGAGTGTGGAGATTGGGGTGCAGAAGGATCGTTATAGACAGAAGAGTTTGGAGACTGCAGTACAGAAGGACTGTTACAGAGAGTAGAGTTTGGCGACTGGGGTGCAGAAGAAGTGTTGCAAAAAACAGAGTTTAGAGACTGAGGTGTAGACGGACTGTTTCAGAGAGCAGAGTTTTTAGAAAGGTTTCAGAAGGATGTTACAGAGAGCAGAGATTGTAGAACGAGGTGCAGCAGGAATGTTACAGAGAGCAGAGGTTGGAGACTTTGGTGCAGAAGGATTGTTATAGAGAACAGACTTTGGAGACTGGGGTGCAGAAGGCCTTTTACGGAGAGAAGAGTTGGAGAAGGCATGCAGAAGGACTGTTACAGAGGGCAGAGTTTGGAGACTGGGTTGCAGAAGAAACTTACAGAGAGCAGATGTTGGAGAGTGAGGTGAAGAGGGACTGTAACAGAGAGTAGAGTTTGGAGACTGAGGTGTACAAGCACAGTTACAGAGAGTATAGGTTGGAGACTCAGGTGCAGAAGGACCATTGCAGAGACCAGAAGTTGGAAACTGAGGTGCAGAAGGATTGTTACAGAGTGCAGAGGTTTGAGATTGGGGTCCATAAGGCCTGTAGCAGAGAGCAGAGTTTTGAGAATAAGGTGCAGAGGGACAGTTACACAGAGCACAGGTTGGAGACTAGGGTGCAGAAGGACTGATACAGAAAGCAGAGGTTGGAGACTCGGGTGTAGAAGTACCCTTACAGACAGCAGAGTTTGGAGAATGCAGTACAGAAGGACTGTTATAGAGA